>NW_006399774.1:7885154-7925391 GCF_000299155.1 Elephantulus edwardii | reverse complement strand
ATATGTGAAATGAGCAGGAGGAAGGCAAGAGAGTGGTGGCTAAACCAAGTGACAATCTGGGGGACATGGCCTACTCATGAGTGGCTCTAAGGAGTGAATTCAGTAAGAGGGATTTGGAGCTTGCTGTTTTATGGTTTTATAAATTATAAAAGTGATCCTTTGAAATACACAGATTCCAACTTCTTTTTCTCCCTTTTTCCATAGCTCTGTATACTTTTTGACAAAGCCCAGCTCAGTCCATTTCTTTTAAAGAATCATGCAGAAGCTGAGTTCATCGCATGTATGTCTTCACCCTCAAGTAGTCCAAAGTGCACAAACTCTACCACCTCAAGTGGCCCTCACATTCAGATAGGTCTTCATGTGTTACACACACACACACACACACACACACACACACACACTCACTCACACTCCTATACATGTTACATCCCTTAAAGTAGTAACTGTCTAAATAATGGGAGTCAGACTTCCAATGTCCACTCTGCCTGGGATCAATGGATGGGTTGATCTTGGTAGATGTTGTTGTTAGATGATGCTATGAGTCATGTACACCTCACAGCAACCCTGTGAACCAAAGTCAGAACCTTGGCCCATCCTATACAAACCTCATGATCTCTAACGTTCCTCAAATGCTCAGGCCCATTGGTACCGTCACTGTATCAATCAATCTTGTTGAGGCTCTTCCTTGCTGTCTCTAACCTCCCACTTTTCTCAGCATGATGTCTTCTTCTAATGCCTAACTCCTCTTGACAACATACGCAACGTGAGACCATGTTTCGTCAACCTTACCTCTAAAGAACATGCTGGTTTAACTTGCTCCAAGACATATTTGCTGGTTCTTTTGATGGTCCGTGGGACATTCATTACTCTTCTCTAAGACCCCAGTTCAAAGGCAACAATTCCTTTTTGAGCTTCCTTATTTACTATCCAACTTTCAGATGTATATAAAGCAACTGAAATTATATGGCTTGGTTCAGGCACACCTTCATCTTTAAACTGACATCCTTGCTCTTTAGCATCTTGGACAGCTTCTGGACAGCAGATTTTCTCAATGCAACATGTGTTTTGATTTCTCGATAGCTGCTGCCATAAAATGGGACTGATCGATGAATCATAGAATTGTACCAGGGCTATAAAGAAAGCTTGAACTGGATCATAACAAATAGAGTTGAAATACAAATGATTTTAAAATGATATTCAGAGGATCTGAAATTTCCTGAAAGAAATACATTGAATGGGGGGTGGGGGGAAGAGATAGTACTATTAGATGTTGTTCCTGTTGTTATTGATATTGTCGTTGTTATATGTCATCAAGTTGCTTGTGACTCATAGCGACCCTATGTACAACAGCCCTAAACTCTGCTCTGTCCTGTGCCAATCACACTGTCTCTGACACACCCATCCCAATTACCCCAGTCACTGAATCAGTCTACCTCATAGAGGGTCTTCCCCTCCTGCTCTGTCCCTCCACCCTCCCAAGCATGATGTCCTCCTCCAAGGACTGATACGTCCTTGCAACATGTCCAAAGTATGTCAGACGACACCTCAGAAACTTTGTTTTTCCTAGCAGTCCATGGTACCCTCAATATTCTTCCCCAGCACCACAGCTCAAAGGCATCAATTCTCCTTTTATCCTCCCTAGTCACTGTCCAACTCTCTAATGCATAACAAATGATTGCAAAGACCATGGCCTGTATCAGACACACCTTAGTCTCCAGAGAGACACCATTGCTCTTCAGTACCCTGGAGAGGTTCCTAACAGCAGACTAGATATTAGGGAGATAATTTTAATTATGGTTTCTTTAAAATGCAGAATTCTTTTAACATTACTCCTTGGAGACAGAAATAGCAAAGCATCATCTCTCATAACTTGGCCATGCTGCCAGGAGAGGCTATTCCTTGGACAGGGACACTATGCTTAGAAAAGTGGAGGGTCAGAAAAAGAGGGGAGGACCCCCAACGTGAGGGATTTATACAGTGACCGCAGTAAGAGGCTCAAGTGTTTCAGGTACGATGAGGATGGGACAGAGCTTTGGTCTACTGTTCATAGGTTTGCTATGAGTTGCACTTGACTCGACGGCACCGAACAACAACAACGTGAGCTTATTTAATCTTTTTGTTCCTTGATTCTACTTTTAAAAAAATTATAGGATTTATATATTATTTCTTCAATGTAATTACATCATTATCACACTAAGTGCTCCTCAAACAAATATGTAGGATTATATATGTTTGCATTCTTTTCTTTTTCTTTTTATATCCACCTTAATGCTTAGATAATTAGAAAAGCTTTTAGGAAAGGGATAATACATGCTTAATACTGAGAAGAGAGAAATTTGGCAGTGCTATTTTTATACGGTGTGAACTCTGCTGTATCTACAGGGGAATTAGAACTTAGTATGCAGAAGACAAGCTGCTAGGTGATCAATTTTGCCCTTGAGGATCAAAGAAGTTCTTGTTGGGTCAACTGATCAACCAGAAACCTGCAAAGGCTAAAAAGTACAATAGAACTAGAAGCTACCCCAGGAATGTTACACAGTCTGTTTAGAGTTTGCATCCATACATACAGGCAATTAACTTGTCCCTGTAACTATAAAATTGACCCTCAAACAACAAAGGGTTTAACTAGTGTACCCCTCACTCCAACCTTGCACAGGTGAAAATCCTCTTAAAAACATAACTAAAATATCCTACTATGGCTTAAAAGCCGCACAATAACATAAACTGTGAGTTAACAAATATTTAGTATCTTTATTATTATCAGCTCTTGACTGGAATGGGTGAGCTGTAGGGTGGAATGTTAATTTGCTAGGGGAAGTGATGCCTTTGTGCTAAAGCCCTCTATTTATAAATCCATTAGGGTCCAAGGCTTTAAATTGTTTCAATTTAAATTTTAAATTGTTTCAATTTAAACTGGTTTACCTTTTTTCTTGTCAAACATTCTTCTAGGTGGTATAGCACTGGTCTGTGGATTGCTATACAGAGGTAACTTGTGGTTCCTGTGATGCTAACCACTGTGACTGATGTGTTAAATTCAATAATGGTTACCCATGGTGAACAGTGTTTGGTGGAGCTTCCCGATTAAAATAAGCCTGGAAGCAGGAGTGGCATCCACTTCTGAAATGGCTTGTCTCTGAAAACTCTATGAACAGTGCTCAGGTCTTTCATTCATAGGGTCACTATGAGTCATCTACAACTTGACAGCACCCAACAACAACAACAACAACAACGATGACTGGATGGCACATAACAACAACAACAACAACAACAGCTCACCAGCCATTCTTCTAGAGAAAGAGAGAGTGTCTCGTCAACTCCCATGAAGCTTTAGCTCTGAAACCCATCACAGGTCAGAATTCACTTGAAGACAGGGGGTTCCGTTTTGGTTTTTATGTTGCGTATACGTCTCCCAATGAAAGTAGTATTTTCAACATGAGATAAATATTCTGCACAGAAAGTGGAAGGTTCTCAAAATGTCCATGGTGATGGCTTCAGCATTTTCCTTCTCTTTTTCTCACAACATCCTCATTCTGGATTTCCTTATCTTGAAATGGGCGACAGCTGCACCTGCAGACGTCAATCTGTGACACATAGCAAATAATTCCATACTTTCATGTAAAGTCATGATTTTTCTGTGCTTTTTGGGAGCACCTCCAGTATCACTAGTGGACTTCATATGGGTCCCATGAGGTCATTCAAGGCATATGGTTTTCTTTAAAAGGTTATAGTTAAGCATCATGTAATATACTCAAATTGCTCACTTAGAGATGATTAGCATTATGATGTATTGCCACTTTGTTTTTATACACTATGGGCATGTTGCAAGGAAGGACGAGAGGGACATCATGCTTGGGAGGGTGGAGGGACAGCACAAGAGAGGAAGACCTTCAATGAGATGGATTGACTCAGTGACTGGAATGATGATGGTAGGTGTGTCAGAGATGACGATGTTGGCTCAAGATAGAGCAGAGTTTAGGGCTGTTGAGTTGCAACTCGATGGCATATAACAACAACAACTACAAGTTATAATTTATTATATAGGGAGCACTCATGGCCTAGTGCTGCTTTGCAATCCTGAAGGCACATAGTTCTTATATATAACATTAAAATATATAATAAAGTTTATTTTATATTATAATATATATGCTATATTATACATGTATATGTCTGTATAGTTATAGCCATCTATCTGTATATTCTATCTATCCATCCATTCCATCCATCCATATATCTATCTTTCTATCTCAGGTGCCATTGAGTCAACTACAGCTCATAGTGACCCTATGAACAACAGACTAGAACCTTGTAACCTTGCCCTGTCTCTATCACATTCAAGCCCATTGATGTAGTCACTGTCCCAATTCATCTTGTTGAAGGGGTTCCTCTCTTTCACTGACCTTCCACCTTTCCCAGCATGATATCTTTTTCGAAGGACTGACCTCTGCCTGCTGATAACATGTCCAAAAGACGTGAGACAATGTAAAAGGGCCACCAGCCTTGCCTGTAAGGAACACCCTGTTTCACTTCCCCTGAAACAGGTGTGTTTGTTCTTTGGCAATCTGTGGGATGTTCAATTATCTTCACCAACACACAATTCAAAAGCATCCTCATGTAAGGAGACCCACACAGTTCAAACCTGTATTGTTCAAATGTCAACTCTATTTATTTCTCTCTTACTTTTTTCCATTATACAAGGTTTGTTATTGATTAACTTTACAGGGGTAAAAAAAAAATCATCTTCTATAACAAGTTGGGGAAGCTAATGAACATAACTATCTAATTAGAAAGATAGACTCTGTCAGCCTTAGAAATAAACAATGTCACTTTAATTGTATTTGTTCTGAGAAAATGATAGGGAATCACAGGGTAAATACCTGTGATCAATGAAAACAATTAGATGAAAATAGGTCAAGTTCTGAGTATTTATATCATTGTACACATTATGGCATTTGCACTCTCTTAGTTGCCATCTCATTAATTTGGCCTATTATATTGCTATGGCTGAGTGGAAAGAAGCTGCGCTGCAATCCCAAAGGCACACAGTTCGAATACACCAGCTGCTCCAAGGGAGAAGGATGGGCAATCTCCTTCTCTGCTATTAACTGTCTCTGAAAACTCACTAGAAGGTCAGCTATGGACCAGTTCTGACTCAATGGTAGACAAAAATACCACAATATTGCCCTGATATGGGATAGGTTGCAGTGGAGACTAATAAATAATATAAAGAAAGGCCTGGCAATCTATTTAAAAGTTCAGCCAATGAAAACCCTGAGAGTCATAAGGATCTGATTCACAACCAATCACGGAAATGGTACAAGACCAGTCAGTGTTTCATTCATGGAACGTTTGAGTCAGGGCTGACGGGATGGCAGCCAACAATAATCAACCGTTACTGGGAAAGGACTTGGGGTGGTCTTGATTAATACTGTTGTTGGCACCGACTTGTGGTCATAAAAACAGAAGCACTGTTCTTGGGTAAGATCTGCATCCTCCAATTTTTTCTGGGTAAATTGACAAATAAGGACGATCACAATATGAGATCTTCTGGGGAGGAGCCAATAGTCTTAGTTGACTTGGACATTGGTGTGTAATAAAAGAAATGGTCCCTTGAGTCTTATAAACTCTGAGTCTAATAGCATAAAGCAACCAGCAGTGTCTTACAATAGATGTGAGAATTGAAAAGCTGAGAAGTAAAGATGCGTCCGTCAACTGCACAACACTGCTGAACTCTGAATGAATTTGAATGTAATTTGGAGCTCCCATATTAATCCCATATGAGTGAACTGAAAAGTCAAGCCAAGTTCTACAGAGAAGAAACTCTAGGAAGAAAAAGTTAAGCTAAACTGTGAGCTGTATAAATTTCATAATACAACCATGACTCGTTTTTCTGTGCTATAAATAAGTAATAGTGATACTTTAACACACCACATCTTTACAGATTGAAACTGGGGGTTATACAAGTTGTACTTGAGAAATACAAATAGCGTATGCAAAGGTGGCTTTTTAAGCCTAAACTCTTATATTGTTACTTTGACACTGTAAATATAACAATCAATTGTCACAAGAATGGGCAAAACTCAACATATAAATCTCTCATCTGAACACTGTGTGAAGAGTGCAGAAGGATGGGAAATTTCAGCGCTCTCTAAGATGCACTGAATCTAACATGGAAGAGATGATACTGAATTCTAGGTGGATGCTTTCTGAATTAATTTTTATAACCCAACAGAATAAGACCTCAAAGATATGCAAATCCAAAACACTTCAGAAATAACAAATCATTTCATGATGGGAGATTATTGGCTTAAAAATGAAGATATAACATCTTTATATTGCTCACCATTAAAGGCCCTACTAAAGATATTTCACTAACTGCACTGTAATCTCGGGTTAATGCTGTCAAGAAGCCTAGACTTTGATATCTTTCTAGAGAGAAAAACCCCTGTGAATGGTGCCTGTTTTTATAAAGACAAAAAGATTTACAAAACTTTTACTGGTAAATCTTAGACTTCTTCTCAAATGAAACAATCTTGCTTCCATAGGAATGCACGTGTGAATGTGTATATGTGTGTACTGGGGAAAGTGAAGATGAAGAAAGAAAAGTCTTGACTCTCTGAACTTAGCATTTTAATTAGCTCCATTCAACAAATGTGGAAGCTGAGGCTCATCTGAAGTAACTCACAGTCAGAGCTTGAAGGAAAGTAGAAAGTTCACCCATTTATAAAAATATTAACCTATAATATCAAAGCCTCAGTTCTTTCTATAGGGAGCACTGGTGGCCTAGGGGGTAAAGTGTAAGTAACACTGACAACCCTAAGGCAGCCAGTTCAAGTCCACCAGCAGCTCTGTGGGAGAAAGACTGTCAATATCCTGTGGGATTCACAGCAATCCGTGAACAATGGAAGTGAGTGAGTTCAATATTAGAGCATTTCTTTATTTGACTACAATTCATCAGCATTATATGCAAATAGATGGTGTGTTTAATCACCACAGGAATAAATTCCATTGTTAACCAATTATGTCCTGTAATCTAATGTGTTTAGTTCATAAAAATGCAATTTTATCCATATTTCAAGCATATTTGAGACATAAATATTACCATTTATGAAAAAGGCAGCATGTTATTGTTGTTGATGTTGTTGCATGCCTTCTGGTCACTTGTGACTCATAGTGAGTCACTATGTCACTATGTACTACAGCTCTGACCTCTGCTCTATCCAGAGCCAACCTCATTGTCTCTGACACACCCACCTCCATTACCCCAATGACTGAGTCAATCCATCTCATCAAGGGTCTTCCTCTCTTGTGCTGTCCCTCCACCCTCCCAAGCATGAAGGCCCTCCCAAAGTATGTCAGATGAAGCTTCAGAATCCTGGCTTCCAAGGAGCAACCTGATTTCACCCTCTCTAGGGAAAAACCTGTTTGTTCTCCTAGCAGTCCGTGGTATATTCAATACTCTTCTCCAACATCACAGCTCAAAGGCATCAATTCTCCTTCTATCATTTCTAGCCATTGTCCTTCTTTCTGCTGCATAGCAAGTAATTGCAAAGACCATGGCCTGGCCTGGGCTCATCTTATTCTCCAGACTGACATATTTGCTCTTCAGTATTTTAAAGATAGCTCTGACAGTAGACTTAGAGATTTTAAAACTGAAGAGAATTGGTCTCAAGTACTAACCACTCGGATGACACACACTTGTCTCCACATTTTTATCACAGGGCTTACAGTGCTTCCTAGGGTCAACGTATGGCTTAACAGACATAATTGAAATGTTTTTGTTTTGTTTGCTTGTTTGGTTTTGGGGGGGGGTGTTGAAATATTTTTAACCTAATGCCTGGATATCTCAAACTCATTGTAGTCAGGTAAGAATCAACTTCTAGCTGACGCTCCAGTGGGTTTTCAGAGGCGATAAATCATACAGGAAGTGACTACCCACCTTTCTTCCAAGGAGCCATTGGTGGAATTGAATGGCCCAAGAGGTGTGGCCTCTGGGTTAGCTGTGCAATTCCCTCTAGGATATTTACCAGAATGCATTTAGTGCCTGGGTAAATACACAGCCATAAATATTGCAATTACTATTTTGTTGATTGCATGCTGTTGTTTTCTTAAAAAAAAATCAGGTTAACTGAGGAGATCCACTGCATGCAAGGATTAAAAGGTAGGTAGTCAGGCAATTAGCCAAAAGACACAAGTTTCTTAAATTACCTTAAAATTGATAAATGAAGTGCTTGGGCCAGAACTAGCCAGAAGATCACTTCAGTGAGGACATCTTTGCTGACAGGACTTGTTGTCATAGTCCTTCAGTAAAACTATTTCCACTCACACAAATGAACTCAGAGAAGCAGGAGGAGACCAGGCAGCAGAGCAGCCCCCCGCCCCTTGCCCTCAGGATCCCTACAGAGTGAAATTAAAACACATCTTCACTCTTCTCATGAGTGTGGCCGGGTGGGGTTCAGAAAAAAAATCGTCGACTCCACCAATCCCCGCACACACAATTCTATCCTATCCTTTAGTCCACAATTTTAGATTTTGTCAGAACAGAGCAGGGAGACACTGGATGGTTCAAAATCAAGAAGAAGGTCTGTCAGGGATGTATTCTGTCTCCATACCTTTTCAATCTGTATACAGAACAGATCATCCAAGAGGCTGGGCTGTATGAGGAGGAATGTGGCATCAGGATTGGTAGAAGAGTCATCAACAACCTGCGTTACGCAGATGACACAATCCTGCTCGCCGAAACTGAGGAGCACCTGAAGTGCTTGCTGCAGACTGCAGCCTCCTATATGGATTGAAGCTCAACACCAAGAAAACAAAGATTCTCACCACTGGGCCAACTTGGCAGCATCAGTATGGATGGTGAAGAGATTGAGATAGTTAACAGTTTTAGTTTACTTGGCTTCACAATCAACACTCTTGGTAACAGAAGCTAGGAAATCAAGAGATGAATTGCATTGGGAAAATCAGCTGTGAGGGACCTCTCAAGAGTACTGCAGAGCAATGATGTCAGGCTGGAGACTAAGGTGCACCTGATCCTGGCTATAGTCTTTGCAATTACATGCTATGCATCAGAGAGTTGGACAGTGAATAGGGATGATAGAAAGAGAATTGATGCCTTTGAGCTGTGGTGCTGGAGAAGAGTGTTGACTATTCCATGGACTGCTAGGAGAACAAACAGGTTTATCCTGGAGAGGGTGAAGCCAGAGTGCTCCTTGGAGTCA
The DNA here is from genome assembly GCF_000299155.1 of Elephantulus edwardii. Lineage (NCBI taxonomy): Eukaryota > Metazoa > Chordata > Mammalia > Macroscelidea > Macroscelididae > Elephantulus > Elephantulus edwardii. The sequence continues at coordinate 7,916,173 of NW_006399774.1, read as the reverse complement.
AGGATTCTGAAGCTTCATCTGACATACTTTGGGCATGTTGCAAGGAGGGACTGGTCCTTGGAGAGGGACATCATGTTTAGGAGAGTGGAGGGATGGCGCAGGAGAGGAAGACCTTTGATGAGATGGATCGATTCTGAAACTGGAGTGGTGGCAATGAGTGCATTTGAGATGCCTAGGTTGGCACAGGATAGATGGCGTTTAGGGCTCTTGTACATAAGGTCGCTATGAGTCACAAGCAACTTGATGGCACATAACAACAACAACAGTTTTCCCTTTTTTGAATTCTTTAGATGCTTTGTTTTGTTTTCACTTCCTTCTTCATAATTGTGTGATGCATATTTCTTATCATTTAGGGAGCTCTGGTGGTTAAGGAGTTGCACTGCTAACCTGAAGGTGGGCAATTCGAATCCACAAGCTACCCCTAGGTAGAAAGATAGAGAATCTCTTACCGTGCAATTTACAGCCCCTGAAAACCTGCTGGTGGGTCAGCTATGAGTTGGCTCTGATTTAATGTCATTTAACAGCAACACTTACCATTTACTTAAAATTAGTATGTCCTGATTAATATCTAGATTTGTGTTTCAAGGATATTTAACATATGGAGAGAAATGGTATTCCTATAAGTTGGATGCATTTCAATGATAAGAAATCATTTAACATGGTCACAATGTTTATGATTTGCACAGTGGGTTTTTTTTTAATAAAGGGGGGGAAGCACAAAGCACAAAGAACTCAAGTCGATACAACTTGTGTCGCAGCGTTTTGTTGCATTAAGCTGCCACAAATCGGATATTCCTCCAATTTACATAAAGACCCATTATCATCTTGACTGCACTCGTGGGGGAGACGAACAGAGCACAAAGTACAAGAGGATAATTTCATAAAATGAGCTTTCTTTTCCGCGGAAGGCTTTGAAGAAAAGTGTCATTAAGCAGAGCCTGGCCTCTCGCTTACCTCGGTCAGGAGGTATGTCAGCTCAGGGATGTGCCTTTGGCACGAAGTCCGTAATTAGAAATTCCTCAAGAATGACTCCCAGTAGGTGCTTCCTAGGACAAAAAGGCAAAATAATTTCATATAGAAGCCCTTCCCCAGCACAGAACCTCGCGGCTCAGGTGACTGGAAGGAATTATTCACTGAGGCAAAAAGCCACCGTGACACAATGGGATGCTGGCTTTTGAATGACAGTTTCTCCATCATAATAGTGGTGAGTAGCATTTTTGCTGTTCCCCTGAACTCTAAGTCTATGGATTGAACAGTCTTTGGTGTCTGGGTGTGCATTAGGATGACTTACACATGAAAGTTCAATAGCTTGAAGTGCTGCTCTGGTTAAAAATCTAAATTTGTTAGAAAACATTCAGTTGATATATTTAATTTACCCTTACGGAATCATGCAAAGTTGTCTTCTGGTTGAGTTCCTTTTTAATTATTTCCAAAGTCAAGTAGTTTGTTTTTTGCATAATGTATGAATGCTTCTCTAAGTCAAATGGAATCTTTGAATTAGACTATGAAATTGCACTTTCTCTGGAGTACTCTCTGGCTCGTTTTAAATATTTTCCCCCCCTCTTCCCTGACACTGTTAACTAACTGATGGCATCATTAGTTACAAAGGTTTTATATTGGTCATTAAACTACAAAAAGTAGGCCCACATGGGTTTAAAACCTTTTCACGTTAACAATTTCTCACCATTATAATTATTGTAAAAAAAAAAAAATCTGTGAAGAGTACATGGACCGAGTAGTGGTGATTAATATTGAGAGACTCTTTGGTTTACCTCAGAAGATGACCTCAGTGATGTTGAAAAGAGGAAAAGATTGAAGATGGTATTGATTGGTTCTCTCTCCCTCTGACTGTAGCTCCTGTGGCTGGGAGTGAATTTCTATCTGTTTATCGACACTTTCCTGTGGTATGAAAAAGAGGAGTCCTTTCTGTACACACGCGTTATGCTGGGTGTAAGTAGAGCCGGCAACTACTCACTAACATTTTCAGAAAACTAACTGCATTCCATTTGCCTCCACTTCTTGCCTTTCACCGAGTCTTTTCGTCTCTCCACATGTGGGCAGTCAGCATTAGCCTGGGCCCGAGCATCCGCCGTGTGTCTGAATTTTAACTGCATGCTGATTCTGTTACCCATCAGTCGAAACCTTATTTCGTTCCTGAGAGGCACTCATGCTGTAAGTACTAAAATATTTGGAGCAATTTCAGTTGTTCTGACTTACGAAGACAGGTGGCCCTGGAAACAAAGATAGACTTTATTATGAAATCCCAAATACCCCTATGGTAAGAGAGGTTTGTTTCTTTGTAAGAGAGGAGGCAGGGTCTGAAACTGGAACTCAGAAATTAGTCCATCTGATCGACTCTTGATTCACAGCCAGTGGATTCTCATCTACCATTAGCCTCAAAGTTGAACCTTTCCCAGGTGTATTTGGTCCATATGAAAAGCAGAGTTAATTACATAGGCTTGACTTGTGAAAAACCAAGCATTGTAACCATGTAGGATTCAAAGAAAACAAGGGAGTGTCAAGTGCCACTCAAGAAACATCTCTGAGTGCCTGGAAGTACAGTTACAGTGGGCAGCTCGTCTGTGTGAATACTAACCTCTCCCAGAAATATCCTCATCATGTTGGCAATTACTATGTTGGGTATTTATCTTTACTTCTTCCTAAGGAGAGTAATACCCAGTACAGAAAATGAGACCTCCAATAACCATTACCAGGAGAAATCGCTCACCACACATTCATCACCCTAATGTTATGACTACAGAGATATAGATGTCTATACACCATCTGCCATTGAGTTGATTATAACCCACAATGACTTCATGATATGTCAGAAGGGAACTATGCTCTGTAGACTTTTCAGCGGCTGCTTTCTTGGAAGGCAACGGCCCAGTGATCCAATTACTATTGGCAGAGAGCCGGTTAACCTTCCCAGGATGCCGTCCCATGATTCCATGGGTGCCTGTCGTGCCTTCCTTCGTATAATGAGGAATATTTGATAGACTTAACCCACATGGAGGGGGAGGAGGGTGGTTCTTGCTCCCCTTTTCTAACTAAAAAAGCTGAAGCATAGGTATCAGCAGGGCTTTGAAGAGTCTTGAGCAAGAGGACTACCAACTCAATTGCTTTTATTGATCTCGAGTTTCAGCACAGCAGCTGATGGCCTTTGCTTTCATGTTTGATGAATGAGTCACCATGTCACCATGGATTCCTGGTGCTACAGTGGCTAAGGGTTCCATTGCTAACTGCAGCGGTCAGTGGTTTGAGCCCACCAGTTCACTCCACAGGAGTGTTGTGGTCTGCCTCTGTAAAGATGGCACCATGGAAGCCCAACGAGGCAGTTCCACTCTGTCCCGATGGCGTCGCTAAGAGTCTGAATTGATCTGGTGGCAGCGGTAGGTGCGCCTGATCGCTAGCTTTGGCACACAGTCCCACCTGAGCCCTGCTCCTGGGACATGTCTGTGACATGGTCACTGTTCTAACAGCCACTCCAATCAGGCTCTTCTTTTTTTCTCTTTCTAGTGCTGCCGTGGCCCATGGGGAAGACAATTGGACCAAAATCTCAAATTCCATAAACTCATAGCCTATGGGATAGCTGTCAATGCCAGTAAGTGCTCATTATTCATTTCCCAACATCTCATCCTAAATTCTCTAGTTTCGTTTTAAGGCCCTGCTGCAAAGTCTCCTCCCTCAGATAATTACAAAAACCCTTGTCATCCATCTAAACATAAACCCCATCTAAATAGGCTTTAAAAATAAATTCCTCATTTCTCCTCACACTGGATTCTCTCTACCAAGCCACCAAGTTGACAAGGAAATGTTGATGAAACTCTATGTAGGTTTGTGAAGATCAGGGCTGTTGATTTACAATGATAAATGCCTACTGGAGAACACACACTGTCGTCCAACACAACTGGATCAGGAAATCGACTTGGCCTATGCTCCAATCTCACGCATCAGTTCTACGAAAATGATCGCCCACGGTACCACGAATGGTAAGACAGAAATGGAAAGATCATGCAAACAGCTCTGAGAGAGAGGAGAGCAAAGAATCGTGAGAAAGTTCCAAAGCACTACAGCTTTATAAAAGACTATTGTCATGATACTGCCAATTCGAGACAAAGACACCAGAAATTAGTATCAGGAGTCAAGGTTAAACTTTATGAGGAAGAGAAAAAAAGAGGGGCAACAGTCAATGGCTTTGCAGTTTGGTTGGAAAACAAAGACATAGAAATAAAAAAGGCTATCAGAAGGATGAAGAGTTATGACTCAGGACTGTTTCCCACAGCCAATTTCCCTATAAAATGCCCTCCTCATTTGTTTTTACCCTCTCATGCATAAAAAATAGCAGAGTAAAAAGAACACTCAAAACAAATGTGAATTTAATTAAGCAACAAGACATGACAGACGGTGCCCGAGTGCCAATTAACACAACTCAGGGTGTGCAGCGAGACAAGACTGGAGGATGCTCGCAAGTGATTGCTTTCAAGGCCGGAGTAAACTAACTTGGGAGACACTTTGCAAAAGAGCTTTGTGGAGGTTGGAAAAGTAAAGGTGAGAAGGAAGCTCGTTCTGAAGAAATCTAGCGGAGGGACGAAGGGCAGAGAACAAGCTCCCATTCATCCTGGTCTGTCAGGGTCTAAGGTGGTGCTGAGGGCTTAGAGGTGCTGACGGCCTTTGATGAATGAGTGAATACTGGAAGGACTGAAGACACAGGGAAGGAAAGTGCAGCTCAGACACAAAGACTTTCCCAAACATTGAAAATCATCTCAGTTTTTTTTTAGACTCAGAGTCCTCTAAAACTAGTATCCAAGGAGAGTTCCAGTTGTTGTTTGGTAGACTTATCGGAGGAGTTGATGGCATCCCTGGGCTGCCTTTCCAACCTTGTTATTGTTGTTGTGTGCTGTCAAGTTAGCACTGACCCATAGCTGACCCTCCAGCAGGTTTTTATAGGCAGCTAAATTGCATAGGAGTAGATTGCTTACCTTTCTTCTCAGGAGCAGCTGGTGGATTCGAACCAGGGGGTTTGGGGATTGCAGTGCAGCTTCTTACCACGTCCTTAATTCCTAAATAAAAATGAATCCACATATACAGAACAGTAAAGTGGCAGAATGCATAGTATCACCATACCACGAGCTTTAAGGCAGAATTAGATTCTAAGGAAAAGGCACAAAGCTATTATAGACCAGGGGAGTAGAAGAAGCAATCAGAACATGTAAGAAAAAGGAAAATATACACTGTAAATAAAAGTCCTTTGATTTTGGGGCACACATATCATGTTTTACGTAATCCTAAATTATTGTTAGGTGTCATAGAATTGGAACAGACCCACAGCTGATCCTCCAGGCGGGTTTTCAGAAGCAGTAGATTGCACGGGAAGAGATTGCCCATCCTTCTCCCACAGAGCAGCTGGTGGCCTCGAAACGTGTGCCTTTGGGATTGCAGAGTAGCCTGTAATAAAGGTCCTCTTTGTGGTGAGGACCATGATTGGGAGCAATCACTTTCAGCAGCTAGTCTGATCTTAGCTGTTTGGAAACCGGAGGATAATGTAGTGTGGGCGGCAGGTGACTCTGATGACTCAATTGTTTTACAATTTTAATATGACGTCTTGTGAGCTCTTAGTTAAATTACCTATATCCCTTTCTTCTGTGGAATCCAAACAACTTTTCCACTTCAATTTATTAATTCAAGTTTGTTTACTGGATTGCACATATTTGGAAAACTATAGAAACAAAGTCTTTCTCTTGCTTCTACCACAAATAGGATGGCATCAAAACTTGGCATGGCCAATGGGATCCACTGATCGAGCCCTAACTGCTGCTCCAATCCCATCTCTTATCACAGGGGTTTTCTTTTGCCCTCAGGCAATGACCAGCTGCTGGTTGACCAGTAGCCAGTAGTTGACTGTGAATCACAGTATTAAACTGAGATGTGTGCACAAAGTGTCCACTGGTTGGTTGGTTTGTTTTGTTTTTTAGAAGTACCTCTCTATGGCTTTCCTCTAAGTATCTCTGGATGGAGTAGAGCAACTGGTCTTTCTTCATGCAATTGAATGCATAAGCACTTGTTCACACTACAGAGACTTCTAGCTACTAGTACCAATTCTCATGGTGGGTGTGGTACCAATTCTCATGGTGGGTGTGGTACCAATTCATAGCTGAAGCTCCCTTGGGTTTCTGGGGCTGTAAGTTGTTAAGGAAGGAGGCTGCTCATCTTTCTTCTACAGAGTCGCTGGTGGAGTGAAGCCACCTGAGAGGACCATCCCTGGGGTAAGCAGTACAGCTCCCTATGAACGAGGCCACCACAGCTGCCAGTTGGTGGTGGTGCTGTTGTTGTTGAGTTGAAATCAACTCATAGTTGACCCTCCGGTGGGTTTTCAGAGGCAAAAGAGGAGACTACCCATCTTTCTCTCATGGAGCACCTGGTCGGTTCAAATCACGTGCCTTTGGGATTTGCAGCGCAGCTTTTTACCACGAGGACCACAGAGCTTCCAGCACTCCATTGGTAGTCTGTGTTTTTGCTATGACTCTCTGTCTGAAATGCTCTATCTCTCCCTTTTCACTGCACTCCTCGGATAAGAGATCATTATATTCAGGATACTGAATACTCATTCCCTGGCCCGCTCCATGCTGACCTTGGCCTTGCCTGGTCTGAGTCTTAGTCTCTTCTTGTCTGTAAGGTCAAATGTCACATTTCCTGCAATGGAGTGCATTTGGGCAGACAGATCTGCATGAGGGCTGATTTTCATCTTAATTCCCTGGGTCATCTTGACACCTGGCAGTTCCTGGCAGGTTGGATTCAATGCCTGGTAGGTTTCTGTGTGTCTGAGTACTCCGTAGGGTTTCTAACGATTGACTTTGGGGGGAAGTAGTTGCCAAGCCTTTCTTCCACGTTGCCTCAGAATAGATGGGCTGAAACTTTCAACCTTTCAGTTACCGGTCAAGAGCCTTAAGTATTTCCACCACATCCCCCCTTCCCCATCCAGGGACTCTGGCACGGAAACCGCCCTCCACCACCGTGGTCAAACATAAAGATGATTAGGAGTTGGCCACAGGTGTGAAAAGGTTGGCAGAATGACCCAGGGAGGCGCGAGGTACGAGATGCATAGCATAGGTTGTTCAGGAAGCTGAATTTCTAGGGTTGTTCATGGTGGCTAAAATCCAGGGGATGAGGGTAATGAGATTCCTAAGGCTGCCAGTCATCCAAAATGATAACGTTCACATCCTGCCGCAGCCATGGAGCTGTTCTTTCTCCCTCTTCCCTCCACACGTTGCAGGGTGGAACCAGGCCTGCTCTCCAGTCCTTCATCAGGAGCCCCTGCTGCTTTGCTCGGCTCCCACACATCCCCTGGGGCTCCCCCAGCAGCGTCAGAACTGCATGTGTGGAAGCAAAGCACAGCTCCTGCCTCACCGCCATGGCAACCAGCAGCCCTGCGTTGTCTAGATGAGGGCAAAGGAAGCAGGGCGATGGAAGCACTTTGCTTCTCCCAAACCCTGACAAAGCAATTACTGCATCTCACACGAACGAAGCCATGTGGCCCCGGGAACTGTGCAGTTGGGGAGGGGTGAAGAATACGCTACGTTCTGGTTGCACGCATCTACCTTTGCTTTCTATGTTTTGTCCTCCTTCATATTCACCTGGGAGCCGCTGAAAATGTTCCCGGGCTTATTTTATTAGCATCGCCCATTACGCTGCCTTTCAAATCACCGACTGGCTTAATAGAGGTGTGTAACCTTGGAAGAAGTGCATCCACATCGAAGTTTGCATGCCAACCTCTAATTTCTCATCCGTTCCCCTAGAAGTTGAACTTCAGGCTTTAATTGGTCAAATCATTAAAGGATGCAATTAGAGACTGGGCGAAGCAGGCTGGGGGAGGAGGGGCGAGGAGAGACAATGCCATCTATAATCAAGGCAGTGACAGGGACTCTTCTCTTGGCTCCTGCTTTCCTGCTTGCCTGCCTGGGATAAGCGCTGCCAGAGAAGTCTTCAACCACTAATAAATCATTTTTGGGGACCTGTAACCCCACTGGTATAAAAATCATGGTTTTCCAGCCGCTCCTTTCCTATTAATGCGGATCTCTCTGGACTCACTGGTCCACAGTAGACCTTGAAGACCTTTCTGATAGAAAAGAAGTTCTTTGAGCCGGAGCTTCTTTCAAAGGGGGCTGTAAAGAGTGACCCTAAACATCTCTTTCCAGCAGGTTCCAAAGCTTGCATCTACCAGACTCCAGGGCAAACAATTACCCCACAGGCACCTCCCCTGGAGTTGCTAAAATTAGTTTAGAAACCAACTACACTTAACAGGGTAAGATGAGAGAGTCCAGAGTAAGGACAATGAAGAAATATTTTTTAAAAAATATATTTGTAGAGGGAGAGGTCTCATGGGAAGTAAGGAACAACCCAGAGACATAAACTCTTCAAAACCTATCCCAGGAAGAATTGTGCTCTGTGGTGTCAACTATTTGTACTCAACCTAACCTAACCTCGCCTCTAACCTGTAACCTGTAACCTAACCTGGGTGGATCATCACAAATTATGGTTAACATTGAGAATAATGGGGATCCCAGAACATTTCATTATGCTCATGCAAAATAAATAAATAAATAAAGAGAATAATGGGGATCCCAGAACATTTCATTATGCTCATGCAAAATAAATAAATTAATAAAATAAAATTTAAAAAAAATATATATATATGCTGAAAACAAGAGGCTGTTGTATGAACAGAGCAAGGAAGCACTCACTAAATGGTTTAAAATTAAGACAGGCATGCCTCAGGGTTGTAGCCTTTCTCCATAGCTGTTCAGTTTAAATGCTGAGCAAATTATTTGAGAATCTGGACCTTACAGAGAAGAATATGGCATCAGGATCGGAGGCAGACTCATCAGTAGCCTTTGGTATACAGATGGCACAACCTTGCTTGCTGATGGTGAAGAGGACTTGAAACACTTGCTGCAGAGTATCATGCCCACTCCAGCCTTCAATATGGATTACATCTCCAAGTCAAGAAAACCAAAATTCATACCATTGGACCAGCAGGTGACATCATAATAGACACGGGCAAGATTGAAACTGTCAATGACTTCATCTTGGGTCTACATCAGGACACTTGGTACCAGCAGTCAAGAGATCAGAAGATGAATTACACTGGGAAAGGCTGCAGTCAGGAAGCTCTCCAAATTACTGGGGAGCAATGATGTTAGTTTGAGGACTAAAGTGCTCTTGATTCAGATGATGGTCTTTCAATCACTTGGCTATGTTCCTGAGATGGACGATGAACAAAGATGACAAGAGAAAAATTAATGCCTTTGCACTGTGGACTACTAAAAGAACAAACAGATATGTCTTGGAGAAATTGCAGCCTGAGTGCTCCTTGAAGGCAAGGATTGCAAAGTTGCATCTTGCATCCTTAGGGTATGTTGCTAGAAAAGACTATTCCTTGGAGCAGTACACCACGTCTGGAAAGATGGAGGGATGGTGAAGGAGGAAGGTCCTCAACCAGGTGGATTGACACAGTGACTGCAGCAATGGGCTCGAGGGTGTCCGAGGTGATGAGGACAGCACAGGACAGGACAGGGTTCAGATCTGTTGTTCACAGGGTCGCTATGAGTCATATTTGACTTGACACACCTAACAACAACAACTAACCTAAAAGGTTGAGAGTTCAAATTCCCTCAGCACCATCACAGAAGAAATACCTGGTGATCTACTTCCATTAAGCTTGAGCCAAAGAAAGCTCTAGGGAGCCCAGTCCTACTCTTAGCGCACATGGTCGCAGTGAGTCACAACTGAGTCAATGACTGTCGGTTTGTATCTTCTTTTAAAAAAATTCTCTCCAAGAGGGGTCTGTTAGAGGCCTTATGAGTTAAAAAGAGTCTCCTTGCTCTAAGGAATTTAGAAACCCTGCATGATGTGACAGGGAACTCAGACATCCCAGCACACATAAAAGTGGTGCAGAAATGGGTGACGTCCCCTTCCGATAGATGAGGTCCCCATGGGCAGGCCCACATCCTCACTGCAGAACCCTAGCCGGGCTTTCTCCCACTTCTCATGGCCTAGCAGGTAAGAAGTGGCTGACTCAAAGGCAAGTAGTCTGCATCCCATCCAGCTGCTCCATGAGATAAAGATGGGCAGTCTCCTCCCCTGTGATTTAGAGCCTCTGAAAACTCACCGGATGGTCAGCTTTGAGTCATTTCCAACTCGACAGCCCACAACAACAACCCAGAATGGCTGTTATCACTGAAGGCTGGAAGGCAGAAAGATGGCAAGACCTGACCACACAACTGAGACTCTCTCTCAATTGAAAAAGAAGTTTTATTCTCTGAGAAAAGAAGAAGGAGGTGCAGATGGAAGGAGGGGATATTGCTTGGGGCTGCTGGCGCTGTAGCCTGAGTGATTTTTTTTTCCCCCATCCTTCAACAAAGCTCTTTATTTGAACTCAGGATTTCACACACTTGAGAAATGTGCATGTAGTCTCCAAGATTACTGGAGGCCTACTTCGCTGAAAAACAATACTGTGGAGAAATACAACTAGAACAGTTTTGAGTCTGGTATGCTTGGGAGGGTCCTGACATCTGTCCCAAAGGCAAAGCTGTGGTTGCCTCAGGAGGGTGACAGATGGCACCAGAGAGAGCTGGACTGTGGGGGACAGCACTGGATTTATTTTAAGACTTAAAGGTTGTTTATTTTTCTAAGTGGAATAGCACTGGTCTGTGAATTGCTGTACAGAGGTAACTTGTGGTTGCTGTGATACTAAACACTGTGACACTGATGTGTCAAATGTGAGAATGGTTACCCCTGGTGGACAGTGTTTGGTGGAGCTCCCCAATTAAAACAAGCTTGGAAGTAGGAGTGGCATCCACTTCCGAAAAAATAGTTTGCCTCTGGAAACCCTACAAACCTGGAGAAAGGAGGAAAGTTATACAGGTGTTCAGGTTCATTCATTGGGTCGCTGAGTCATCTAGACTCGAGGGCACTTAACAGCACAACAAAGGTTGGTTTACACCAGTGTTTTGATTTTGAAAACATACTAAAACATGTGATTAATGATTACATTAGGACAATAAGGGAGTTTTGTAGCTGAAAGGGAGCTTAGCTAACTCACAATTTGGTCTGATTAACTCATTGTACATATGATAATAGGAAGAGCTAAAAGGGTTAACTAAATGAGAGGCAGCTCTTTCATATTTGTCTCTACTTAACTAAATTAGAGGTGGTTCTTTAGTATTTTTTCTTATTGCATATTAACACAAAATTTAGTAACTTGAAATTATAGCTGAGGAAAAAAAATATGACTAATCTATGGCACATTGGAAGCACTGCCACTGTAAACATAGTGTTGCTGTTCATGTTAAAAAAAATGAAAATGTATGCAGGAAATTATGGAAAATATAGTTCCTAAAAAAGAACAAAATGTGCCTCTGCTAGTACCTATCAATTAAAAAATAGTCTGGATTTGATAGCTGGGAAACCTTTAATTCCGAGCCAAGATCACAGAAAAATTAGAAGCTGCAAGTCTAAGTGGAAATTTTCTACTTTAGACAAAAAAAAAAAAGAGTAAATGAACCCAGTAGTTCTCCTCCTCTCTCTGAAAATTCCTAACAAGGAAATGAATTCAAAAGATAAGTCAAAGGAACCATTTTTATCATGCTCCTAGCAGAAAAAAAAACAAAACGGAGGTAGCCAGAGCAAAGACACATTTCAAACATAAACTTTAAAGTATATAAAAAGAAAAAGGAATAATTACCAGCACGTTGTCCAGGGAGTTAGTTTTTAACATGGGCTTTCTGGTCAACCCACTGCAACTGAATCAGAACCAATGCCTCGCTGACGCTCCAGCCGGTACCAGAGGAGTTGTCAAATGGGGAGAGCACGCCCTTCCCTTCTCCTGCAGAGCAGCTGGTGGATTCAAACCAGCTGCCTTCAGACTGACAACACAACTCCTTACCAAGAGGCCACCAGAGCTTTCCAATATCCCTTGATTAATTTCTCCAGCTTCATTATGGAGGACTTGACCATAAGAATAAATTGCCCAATATCTTTGCTCCAGTGATAAAAAAAATTTCAATTTCATTTCACTATGTCAAATTCCTGGGCAGAAATCATTCCCATAAGAAATAGATTATGCTCAACCACTCAGACGAGCACCTTAGGGCACAGCACACACCCCACATTTCCTTTCTCACTTTCATATGCTCAGCATGTAACAGTCACTTGATTTGGCCTGAAGCTCAGTTTCTATTTCTGTAAAATGGGCACAAGTCTCATGTACTATTTATTCTGCTAGTGAGATAGAACCAAAGAACAGAAGAGAGTGAAGTATTAACTGAAAGCAGAGCCTTTATACCAACTCGCTCTGAGGACTTCAAAGAAGGTAAGAAGTTAAAAGCCTTAGAACACTTTAACTCTAAAATGAGAACATCAAGGAAGCCACCGGAGGGTTTACCTAAGCTGTCAGGAGAAATTAATTTTAAGTAAGCAGTAAAACGCTGCCGTTGTTTTCAGCTGCTGTTGCTATTTTTCCAACTGAAAGCCACCACCCTGCTCAAAAGAACACACCACTGTCCACCTCGTGTCATTCCCACACGCTTTTAGCCCATTGCTGCAGCAGCTATGTCACACCGTCTTATTTTCCTGACTCCCCTTTACCACACATGATGTCCTCCTCCAAGGACTTGTCTCCATCTAACAATTACAATGACTGAGGATGACAGACGAGTCGATGTCTTTGAGTTGTGGTGCTGGAGAAGAGTCTTGAACATGGACCACCAGGAAAACAAATAGATCTGTATTGGAGAGGGTGAAACCCAGTTTCCCCTTGGAAGCTAGGATTTTGAGGCTCAGTCTCGCATACTTTAGGCATGTGGCCAGAAGGGACTGGTCCTTGGAGAAGCATTTCATGCTTGGAAGGGTGGAGGGACAGCACAGTAGAAGAAGACTCCAGATGAGATGGATTAATACAGTAATTGAGGTAATGGGGGTAGGGGTGTTGGAGTCAGTGAGACCGGCTCAGAATAGAAAAAAGGTTCAGAGCTACTGTATGTATATAGGGTTGCTATGAGTTGCAGATGACTTGATGGTACCCAGCAACAACAACAATTATAAATTAGTGGGGAGAAAAGGCAATGTGGCTTGACGGTTAAAAGCGGAAGTCTCAAAGTCAAGCAAACATGGATTTAGCCTCCTTGTTTTGAGATTACAAATTCATTAATTTTTTTTACTATTTTTCTGTAAAATGAGGAAAAACATGAATGCTGGGAATTAAACGAAACAATATGTGTAAATTATTTACAACGATGTTCTGTACACAGTAAATACTGAACATATCTTAACTGAGGGGAGCTCACATGGGGTGTTCCCAGGGGCTTACACCCCCAGCCCAAGAGACCAGGCGTCTCTGTGGGTTTGAACCTGGAAACCAAGGAAAGTCAAGGATGAGTTTGTTCCAGCTCAACCGTAATAAGAGAGAGAATTAGCTGAGGGAATGACTGCCTATTTGTCAATACTTTGGACTAGTTATTAGAAAACAAGCAAGTATGAGGACTGGACAAGGCTTGTTTTGAGGTTAGCATATGGTTCCTGTTTCATGGCAAACAGCTCGGTACACCTGTGTCTTAGCTTGCCTGGAGCCAGGGACCCTGAGACTGTACTGGGGAGCCTCCTCCGAGGGCCTGGCCCTGCACACAAAGCAGCCAGGGCCGAGAGACACGGCCTGCAGGTGCTGACTATGGAAGCTCAGGCCACAGGAAATGCCAACACCTCGAGATCATTACCACGTGCTCTGCCTTCTCAGACGAGCCTCCACAGAAAGCTTATGTGACTTGGTTTTTAACTTGAAAGCCGAATAAAAATGTGGAAAGATTTATCAGCCGAGAAAAAACTATTGCAACAGTGTCACATGATACAGATCTACAGATTGATCCTCTGTCCCTTTCTTTATCCCTTCTCCCTTTCTGTGAGCTCGTTGTTACTCCACAAGTGATTATTAAGTATTGATGAGAGCTAAGCAATGTGCCTGCTAACTGAAAGGCCAACAGTTTGAACTCACCAGCTGCTTCATAGGAGAAAAACAGGGCAGTCCCCTCTGTACGGGGGTAGAGCCCTGGAAGCCCTGTGTATGGCCCGCTCTGTTCTGCAGAATCCCTTTGACTTGCAATCAACTGAAAAGCAATGGCTTTGTTTTCCTTTGGTTTTGTTAAGAAAAGTACCAGATGCCACATAGTAAATGTTATTTATCTCTGAGCAGTCAAAAGATTTGGGAGAGGGGGAAAGAGAGGGAGATAGTAAGAAATATTTATATATGTAATATTGTTTGTTGTTGTTGTTGTGTGCCACTGAGTCAGAACTGACCCACAGGGTACCTTCCAACAGGTTTTCAGAGGCAGTTAATCACACAGGAGGAGATTATCTGTGCTTATTCCATGGGACAGCTGGTGGAGTCGAACCACATGCTTTAAGTATTGGAGTGTAGTTTCTTGCCACTCCATCACTAGATATATAAAATATAATGTGTAGGTCGCTTTGAGTTGCCTACGACTAGATGACACTTAACAAAAACAGTAGAAAGAGACAGAGATCAGTTGGCCTAGTGGACAGAAAGTGATGCTACCAAGCCAAAGGTGGGTGACTCTAATCCACGGCCCTCAGGCCTGCTTTTAATGGTTTTTGGTCAAACATTCTTCTAGGTTATATAGCCCTGGTCTGTCCACTTGCTGGACAGAGGTAACTCGTGGTTGCTGTGAACACTGTGACACTGATGAGTCAAATGCGGTCACCCATGATGGACAGTGGTTGATGGAGCTCCCCGATTAAAACAAGCTTGGAAGCAGGAATGGCATTCCTGAAATAGCTTGCTTCTGGAAACCCTATGAAACTGGAGAAAGGACAAAAGTTATACAAGTGTCCAAGTCTTTTGTTCATAGGGTCGCTATGAATTGCCTACGATTTGACAGCACTTAACAACAACAACAGGAGATGCTATAATCAGGGTATTAGTTGTCCCTCTGGTATTGAAGGAACATTGATAGAAAACTCAACTTTTTATTAATTTCTTTTTAAGGTAGAGAGCACAAGGTAGAAAACTCTCTCTGAGTTGGCTCTTCGAGGCTGAGTAGAAGTCTGCAAGGGAGAAAGGGGAGTGGCTCTGGTAGAACTCAGGTGACAGAGAAGAGGGAGGTCAGAAGTCACACGTCTACATCAATTGTCTACAAGGACTAGAGAGACACCAGCATTGTCAGTAGTTGGGGTTCCTTTCCCCTCTCCCTCCTCCACGCCCCACAAAGTACAGCCATAGAAAAGCCCACAACTCCCACACGCCTCAAGAATGCACTTGTATCAGGCAATTTCCAACTCACAGTGGCCCTATTAGCCCAAGCGGAACTGCTCCAAGGGTTTCCAGTCTTCCCAGGAGAGACAGTCTTGTCTTTATCCTATGGAGCGATTAATTTCCACGTTACAACCTTCACACTTTGGATTAGCAGCTAGAGGTTAACCACTGCACCAAGAGGATCCCCACATCTTGCGCAGATTGTAGAACACTAGTAGAGCTTGCTCTGGTGACCTCGTGGAAAGGAGTTGCACTGCCAACCCAAAGGAAATCAGTTTGAATCCACCAGCTGCTCTGTAAGGGAAAGATGAGAAATTTCCTTCCCTGCCAATTACCGCTCCAAATTGGTTCTGACACAACAGTGCATACCAACAACAACTTGTGCAACAAGAAATAGTGCCTGCTAGTTCTCACTGTGGAGGCAAGGAAGAAGAAGAAGAAATAACCACGACATTGTTTCTAGTCTGGTAGAGAATTCCCAGTTCGCACGTGCGTCTCATCCCAGGGGCAAGCATTCACTGACCACCTGGCAGGAGTTCCACGTGCAGGACAGCATCAGTCTGGAACTGTCAAGATGTGGTGATGGCTGGCTTTCCCCATGGATTTCCTGAGACAGCAGGGACTAGTGTCAGGATTAGAATCCTCAGGCCAGATGATGCTGTGTCTCTGAGTCAGTTCCCTTCATTTAGAATTTAGACACCAATACCCAGATCCAGAACACTCAATACCAAAAGATTTAGTTCCCAAAATACTAACTTTACTCAGTCTTTTAGGAATAACGCATGCAAATCTGTCTGAACAAATATATGCTTTGCATGGACATAAAGATGCCCTCTCAGCATAATGGTGAAGTGCCCAGCTGCTAACTAAGAAGTTGGTAGTTCAAACCCAGGAAGCATCTCCATTGAAGGAAGACCTGGAAATCTACTCTCATAAGGATTGTTGTTGGATGCTGTTGAATTGAGTACAAGTCACAGTAACCCTGTGAATGACAAACCTGAATCCTGTCCTCTCCTGTGTCACCCTCACAATCTTTGATATGCTCAAAGCTATTGCTCAAGTGATTCTCTCTCCACCTCATTGAAGGTCTCTCCCTCTTTCGCTGATCCTCCACCTTTCCAAGTATATAGCCCCTCCCAGTAGCATGTCCAAAGTATGAGAAATGGATAGGTGCCATCTTGGCCTGTAAGAAACACTCTGGCTGCCACTTTTCTGAGACATACATGTTTGTTCTAGAGACAGTCCATGGGATATTCAGTATCTTATAAAGATTTCAGAGTAGAAACCCTAATAGAATCATTCTACTGTATCACACATGGTCACAGTGAGTTGAAATCCACTTGAAGGCATACAGTAACCGCACAGGTAAACAGATATTGTATTTGTGTGCCATCAACCATAGCTGCCCCTCCAGTGGGTTTTCAGTGACAGTAAATGATTAGAAGGAGATTGTCTGTCCTTCTATGGAGCAGCTGGTGGATTCGAGCCTCATGCATTTGGGATTGCAGTGCAGGTTCTTAAATGAGGCCACCAGAGCTCCCTAAATAAACATTGTTGTTGTTTACCGTAGAGTCGGAACCGACCAATAGCTGACCCTCTGATGGGTTTTCAGAGGCAGTTAATCACATGGGAGGAGACTGTGCACCCTTCTCCAGTGGAGCAGCTGGGGGCCTCGAACTGTGGGCCTTCAAGATCGCAGCGCAGCTTCTTGCCACTAGGCCACCAGAGCTCCCTAAATAGACATTACTGTAGATAAATAGTTCTGTCTCCACAAGCTCATTAATGTAGATAATAGAAGAGAGACAGTATCCAGGAATAATTATTTATAATTTTTAAGTCGAAAATCTGTCTATCTACATCACACATCAACCCCCATCTCACTGCCTTCAAGTTGACTCCCTCCCCGAACAGCCCCCCGTCCATTTTAGAGGCTGCAAATCTGTGTGGAAATAGACATGACCTTGCTGTGAGCAGCCCAGTATGCAATATATATCAATATTCATATGAAAACGTATTCCTGTCAAGTCAATTCTGACCTGTATACGAAGGAACCCTAGTGCCATGCCTTACGTGCTGCTAACCTAAAGGTCAGAACTTCAAGTCCATCAGCTGCTTTGTGAGAAAAAGATGACCAATCTTCTGTAAAGACTTGTGGCTACAGAAATCCAAGAGAGGGTTCCTGTGAGTGGGAATCAGAGCTTCGGGTTGCTAGACCCATCCTGTGTTTTACTCCCGTAACACGTGTTTTCTACCGCCATTCCCCTTCTTCTACTCCACCAAGCATTTTCCTAAGTGTTCTATGCTAATTTTTCACATGTGTCAGCAAATTGGCATAGCGCACTAAGGAAAATGCCTCTTAAAGAAGAGGACAGAGTCATTGGCAAGGACCAAACACACCCACTGTGCCCTCATTACAATCCCAAAATCAGTCCCACTGCCATCAACTCAATGTCAACCTGGATAGACTGGAAGGGACAGAACGGAAGCGCTCTACCATGCAGGTTCCCACCACTATGAGCTCTGGTGATCCTGTCTGTAGGGGGCTAGGGTGCTAACCCAAAAATGCCTCCTCTCTGATGGTTCAAATCCACCAGTGGCTCCAAGGGAGAAGGACAGGAGTTGTCCTCCTGTGTGATCTTATAGTCTCCATTCAGTTTTGACTCCAGTGCAGTAAGGTTTTTTAATAAGGTCCCAATGTTGAAAATATTTAAAAGAGTAAACTGACTCATCTCCTCCTCTGTTTCCTGTGGAGTGGCTGGTGGAGCAAGTTCCAGCCAGTGACCTTTCCATTTTCAGCCAAACGTTTAATCCATGGTATCCGCTGTTACTGTAATAGCCATGTCATTGTCCTGAGGATCTGCTTAGAGTGTTGTTGTTGTTGTTGTTGTTGTTGTTGTTGTTGTTGTCATTGAGTAGGTGACTCATAGTGACCCTATGAATGAAAGTCCTCGACACTTGTGTGCGAGACTTTCATCCTTTCTCCAGTTCATAGGGTTTCCAGAGGCAAGCTTTTTTGGAAGTGGATGTCACTCCTGCTTCCAAGCTTGTTTTAACTGGGGAGCACCACCAAACACTGTCCACCATGGGTGACCTTTATCTCATTTGACACATTAGTGTCACAGTGTTCAGCTTCACAGCAACCACGAGTTACTTCTGTACAGCAAATGGACACACCTGGGCTATACAACCTAGAAGACTGTTTGAACAAAAACAATGAAAAATAGGCTGTAGGGCTGCAGATTGAAGTCACCCACCTTTGGCTTGGTAGCATCGCTTTCGGTCCACTAGGCCAACTGGTCTCTCTCTGTGTTAAGTGCCATCGAGTCATAGGCTTATAGTTATCGTTCATTAAAATGTATTTTCTTTCTTTTTATAAGTAAATGTGATGAATTATGTAATCAAATCTTCAGAAGAATTCACTGCACTCCATTCAAGATACTAGAGAAAAGTCCACAAATAACTCAGTTTTCTTTCACTACTAAAACCAAACCTGATGGAAGGTGGTCTGGCATTTTCTCAAAAAGTTGGAAATAGAAATACCATTTGACCCAGCAATGTTACTACTGGGAAGATACCCTAAAGATGCAAGAACCACCATCCAAACAGATATATGCACACACATGTTTCTTGCTTTGTTACCTACAAAAGCAAAGAGATGGAAGCAACTCAAATGCCCATCAAAAAATGAATAGAAAAACCTATAGTATATTCATACAGTGTAATACTATGCAGCACTGAAGAAAAATGAACTCGTAAAGCATTACACAACATGGGCCCTCTGTAGGACATCGTGCTGAGTGAAATGTCTCAGTCACAAAAGGAGAAATACTACTTGGTAACACCGTTATAAAGCAGGTCTGACATGGAGGGAGGAAGGGGAGGAGAATAAATAGGGTAAGAGTAGATAGCTAATGATCATTGCACTGGGACAGATGAAGGAATGAATTGTTTAAAAGGAATGTATGACTAGGTATTATACGTATAACAACACCCAGAATAAGGTATATCATTGCAAAGAGGACTGGGGTGGTGGAGGAAGGGAGGTCATTGTGCAACAATAAAGAAATATTTTTTTTTTAAAGTGAACTGGGAGAGAGGGAAGGGAGGAAGAGGAAGTAAAATGTGCAACAATGAATGAATGAAAATTCTCTTACTTCTCTATAAACACTCATTAAAATCACAATGAAAATAAAATTTTATTTAAAAAAACAAACAATGAAAAACAAGCACAGAACAGAGCAGCTTCACTGTAGAGGTGTTTTCAGTGACCACAGAGAAAGAGAAGAGGCACAGAGTGTGTGAACGACATATCTCCTCATCCACAGCTGTCCATGTCGTGGCGCACCTGTTCAACCTGGAGCGCTACCACTGGAGCCAGTCCGCAGGCGCAGAGGGACTCACAGCCGCACTGTCCAAACTGGGCAGTGCCCCAAACGAGAGCTACCTCAACCCCGTCCGGACCTTCCACACGGTAAGTCTCCCACACGCTCCTACTAGACTTTCTCATCTGCAAACCCTTCCTTTTCAGACCCTGGTCTCAGTAAAACTGTGTACGACAAAGCCTTTTCAGGAGAGAACGCAAGAGACATTTCTGCCAAATGTTAGAATGACTTTTTCTGCTAAGTGTTGCTAAGAGGTTATAAAGTAAACCAACAAAACTCACTTGCCTTTGCCTTGGCTCTAACTCCTAGAGCCCATCTGGTTTCGGAGGCTAGATGTCATGGGAGAGATCTGTCCATCTCTCTCCTTCAGAGTGCCCAGTGGGGTCAAACTGCTGATGGAAAAAGCATATGCCACTAAATCAGTTTAGAGGAGGAAAAAATGGATAAGTCCTCTTAACTAAGAAATGCTGTAGGCCTGTTAAACCCTACAAATGTAAAATTTGAAAAACTACTGGTGATGAGGTCATTTTTCTCCCACTGGTCTAAGACCCAGAGGAAGTGAAGTGTCACCCTTGCCCCAGGGATTATTGATGAGACATTTTCATTTTCAATTTGCAAATTTGTTTTTTTGATCACTTCTCCTCTGCTTCATATTTGGCTCACATCTGAGGAGCTGGTTTGCCAAAACAGATACTAGGCAAAGTAGCTAATTTCATAAAGAGACCCGCCTGGCCAACGACATCATTAGTAATTACAGGGGTACGCAGAGTGGCATCATCTGGGGAGCAAAAGAAGAACAAAAATGTAGCCAGTGATTCCCATCTCAAGATGAATAGGTTTCTCTCCCATAGTCTAACCCATCTGTCTCTATCCAAACCATTTGCATGAACTACAATAATATCGGGATGTGCAGTCACCACGTTGACCATGGACCAAAATTAAAAGTTCTGTTATTGACCAGGAAGTACTGGAAAGAAAATACTCCAGAAATGGAGATTTCTCCATTACCAGCTGGACGATGTCTGTAAGTAGCTATTTTGCTCTTTCAGGTCGGAGTAAGCAAAATATAAAGGCTCCAGGGAAATGCTCCCTTGTTCTATTTCCTAATTTCCCTGAGATTATTTTCCATATCAGACTACTGATCAAGCCGAGCTGCCTCTTCTTGACTGACAACATTAAGAAGCTCATGTTTGAGAGTTAGAAATCAAAAGGGCAGCACTTGTCCAAGCTCCTGTGGAGGGGCTGAGAGAGATGAAGACCTTCAACGAGATGGATTGACGCAGTACGTGTAGCAGCGGGCTCAAACGTGGCAGAGACTTGAGGATGGCAGAGTATAGGACAACGCTCCGATCTGTTATTCATAGTGTTGCTTAGAGTCACCATTGTCTTGATGGCACAAAACAACAACAAAAAAAAACTGAGTTAGCTCCGTTCTCCCTACTTCTTGTTGATGCTGTTTACGACCATTGCTGTACATATCCAACAATAAATCTCAGCATTTGGAAGAGACTACATAATAAATAGTGCGTGATGTTTCACTCTTCTAAAAGCAGTTTAACAAGATGATTAAGCTGCTCCCAGTATAGTTATTTCAAAATTTTAGTAGCAATATACTATGTAAAGTACTAATTAAGCTCAGGAAACCCTCTAATTTGAGTATTTGGGAAAAGATGAGTATCAATAACAGAGTATACATTATGGGTTAATTCTAAAGAGATACATTGTGATTACTTTAGAGGATTCATTGCAGCTCAAACCAGTCTGATATAAATGTGTTGTAAAAAAAAAAAAAAAGTAAGTGGGGATTTTCTTTAATAAGCAAAGAAGAATGATTTGAAATTAGCATGCTGTGTGTTATGACTGGATTTCTAAAATGTCTGATTATACTTGAGGAAAAAAGTTCTCTAAGATATTTTCTACATATTCCTTCCAAATTCATTAGTGCTGTTTCCTTTCTGAAAGGAAATAAGTAGATAAATACCAGGAGAAGGCCTGTCTGAATGACCTGGAGATATTAAAGCTGCCCAAATTAATGAGGTTTTACTGACAAAAGGTGTAGTCAGTGTAGGCGTAGTGACTCATGGTTGTCTCAATGAGACTACAGCGGATGAATACTAACGCTTGACAAGAAGGGAAGCTAACAAAAAAACCCCAAATGCCCTGTCATGCATTTTCTGGAAGGTTCTTTAACCACGCCTGCACCCACAGGTCAGAATGCAGGTGCTCTGGCAGGTCCATCAGATAAGCATACCTGGTCCCTTGGGATTTGCATGGCCTCATTCCAGACCTCCTGGAGTGATAGAAAAGAGATGTAAGTCAGAGTCCTCCCAATTCAACATCAAGCACAAGGAAGGTCTGTCAGAGGAACCAATCTTATTAGGAACCACTCAAAAGACTTTTTCTTTGTCTTTTCTTAGAGAAGTTCATGTTTTTATTCATGTTAAGGATCAATCAACCTCATATTCACTAGGGGAGCTCTGATGGCCTAGTGAGTAAGGAGTTGTGCTGCCAACCCAAAGGTATGAGGTTCAAATCATCTAGCGACTCTCCCATGGGACATATAGCCTCTGAAAACATCTGAAGGGTCAGCTATAAGTCTGTTATAACTCAATAGCACATAACAGCAACATTATATTTATTTTGCAGGTTTTTGTTTTTAAATGCACTTTTCCAAATCTATTTTCCAAAATTTGATGCTTTTGTAATCTTGAATAAATGTGACTTTATCTGAATGAAAAACAGAAAATCAATGAAATTTTTTTAAAAAAAAATTTGCTCAAACAAAGCTGGTTGGTGTCCAGTCTCTGGATGATGCCAACTGTTAAGTGTTTGGTTACCAAACCAAAGATTGGTGGTTTGAACCCACCCAGAGACAAGTCAGAATAAAGATCTGATGACACCAGAATAAAGATCTTGGGACACTGGAATAAAGATCTGGTGACATGCTTCCCAACGGTCACATGCTTGTAAACCTTGTGATTTGCAGTTCAGCTCTGCCACACAGGTTCACCATGAGGTGACATCAACAACTGGTTTGGGGTTTTACTTGTTGTGTTTTTCGTTTAATTTCCTCCATAAGATGAAGAAAGAGAGATGGGAAGATGCTTACCCTTTGACTTGTCTTGGAACCCTTGTGAAGAAGACTAATTTTATTCTAATGAAAATATTTTCATTTGCTCCCTGGTGGGACTCTCAAGTATTGATCCTACAACGGAGGGGTGTAACTACCATATTAACGGTTTGGTATTCTTTATTGTTCTGTTTTTTTAGAACACAACTATTGAGCTGCTAACTACAATAGCAGGTGTAACTGGCCTGGTCCTCACTCTGGTCTTAATCCTGATCCTGACCTCTTCAACAGAGTTTATCAGGCAGGTCTCCTATGAGTTGTTCTGGTACACACACCATGTCTTCATCATCTTCTTCATCTGTCTGGTTGTCCATGGCACAGGGTGAGTCTAGACTATGCAAACTGTAAAATCCCCATCTCTGTGGAGCATCTCTTTGAAAGTCCTTTTGATAAAGCAATGTGGCATGTAATGAGGAAAGGACACATATAATGTGTGGAAAAAGTCCTTTCGCTGTGACTTATGGTTTGTTTGTTTGATTTTTTTTAGGGAACACTGAAAATGAGCTCTAGGGGTGGAGAGGTGGTGTATTTTCTTTTCCTCTCTGACTTGTTTGGTAACTCGTGGCATGTTTATAAGATCTGGGAGCTCTTGTGAAAGCTGGATGACAATAGATGTGTGATTCATTCGCAACCTGTCTCTGCCACCCAGTCTATCTAGGATTCATTCATGTATCTATTTTTTACATCAGACTTTCACTCCTTCTTGACCAGAATCATCATCTAGGAAGGCCAATGTGGGATGGGAAGTCTGTCCTGGGATCTGGATCACCCGTTATCAGTGAGGTCCCAAGCAAGCTCTCCGCCTTCTCTGGGCTTGCTTTCCCATCTGAGAGGGTTTGCCCAGACACCCCACAAAACGATTTTCTAATACTCAATGCCGTTCACTTAGAAACTAGAGTTACACCTCAAGATTACCAATACCAGCTGTTGAGTCAGCATGGGCCCCCATGTGTATCAGAACTGGGTTCTAGGATTTTCACTGGCAGGTGTTTTAGAGATGTCACCAAGCTTTTCTTCTGAGGTACCTCTAAGGGGACTCAAACCTTCAGCCTTCCAATTAGAAACCATGTACATTGACCATTTGATTTTCCCCACCTAGAGACTCCGCCTGAGAGAATTCACACTCTCATCACCATCAGATCAGACCTGACCCATAGCGGGCCCTGTAGTGGGTTTTCAGGAGAAAATTGCATGGGAGAAGATTGCTCATCTTTCTCCTGAAGAGCTGCTGGCACATTCAACACACCAGATAGAAGAAACCTTCAAATAAAATATCGTTGACTGTACATTTTGTGAAAATGGCCCTTGATCAACAACAGATTGCTGTCTCTGACCGACGCTGCCCCGTATTAACCATTTCATGTATTGGCACCCTTCTTTCCAGTTCCAATTCCCAGAGCACCTCCGTCCACAGGATCCACTGGACCTGAGGACAATTCTGCAGAGTGAGGAAGCGTTGGTGGCCTCGTGGTAGGGAGTGACGCTGCCGTCCCAACAATTCTATACAGTAGAGAAGGTGGTGGCCTTGTGGTAGGGAGTGACACTGCCGTCCCAACAATTCTGTACAGTAGAGAAGGTGGTGGCCTCGGGGTAGGGAGTGACGCTGCCGTCCCAACAATTCTGTACAGTAGAGAAGGTGGTGGCCTCATGGTAGGGAGTGACACTGCTGTCCCAACAGTTCTGTAGAGTAGAGAAGGTGTCCTTAGCTCCACTTCCTGAGGAGAAGCAGACGTCCAGAGAGGTGAGAGAGTAACTCGAGGCTCCACGATGAAGCAAGGGCAGAGAGAGACCTCGGATGCGAGTCTTCTGACACTCAGGTCTGGACCCCTAACCATCCCGTGAAGAGCAGAGCTTCCCTTCTGTAAAGGAGACATCTCAGCACCTGCAAGCAGGTATTGCAGACATTCCGTGTGGCTTTATACCAGCTTCTTCCACAAACAGAGTCCCCACCTCTTCCTCCGTGTGGTCCTACCATTCCCCCAGCACTGCAGCTAAGTGGAGAGGGAGTGGTCCTGATGCTGGAAGTGGGCCCTGCTTATGAAGATGAGGAGGCATGCAGCAAGACAGACTGCACACAGCCAGGAAGCTGGATGTGACATGGTGACTGTGGGTCCCACACACTTCCTTTCTAGTTGCAAGGACAGAGGTGGACCGGGGCTGTGCTTCTGCTGTCCCCACTCCCGAAACGGGGGCAAATTGGTTCATAAGCAGCCATCTGTCAGTTGATCCAAGGCCATTTTGATCAAATTACAGAGTGAAAAATACTATATTTGAGGAATTTTTACATCAGATGGGCTCTCTGGATGGGGCAAATGGTTAATGTACTCAGCTATTAATTGAAAGTTCGAAAATTTTAGTGCCTTCAGAGATTTCTTTAGGAAGCTCTCTTGTGGTGGTGGTGGTGGTGGTGGTGGTGTACCATCAAGTCAGAACCAACCCGTAACCGACCCCATTAGCTGGTTTTCAGAGACAGTAAATGGAACCAAAGAGATGGCCCATCTTTCTTCTGCAGAGCAGCTGGTGGCTTCAAACTGCTTGCCTTTGGGGTTCCAGTGCAGCTGTTCACCGGCAGACCACCAGACCTCTGGTGGCTGAGTGCTAAGGAGCTATGTATCTGTTTGACTGCCAGGTGCCCCGTGGGATAAAGATGGATAATCTTTTCCCGTACCATTTCATTTGCTGCCTCTGAAAACCTGCTGGAGGGTCAGCTATGGTTAGTTTCTATTGAACAACATGCAATGACAACAACAACAACAACTACAGAGGGACTCCCCAAAGAAAGGTCTAGTGATCTACTTCCCAAACCTAGATATTGAAAACTCCAAGAAGCAGAAGTCCACCCCACATGCCCTCACCCGTCAACTGGACTAGGAGGCCCTGGGAGAAGGAAACATTGCCCCATGGGGGTATTTTACCCTAAGAGATTCCCCATCACCCTGCCCAGTCTCACTGGTGACTGGGTCAGTAGATGTTGCAATGCGTGATGCTTCCTAACTAAACACACCCCATGTTCTTTCTGCCTAAGAGCATTTGCAATGGACTTTTCTGACGGGATGCCCCCTCACCTTCACTTTCTGTCTCTCTGGAGCTGTAGGAATGGCATGCGGTCCTGAAGGGCTCATCCTCAGAGAGTCCTGCCTGGTCCTGCTCTCTGCCAAAGATTCTTATCAGATGAGAGGTGGTTAACCTTTGTGGAGAGGCCCCTCCATGCCTGGAGTCCCCTTCAGAGCAAGCACGTCCGTGTCCAGCTCAATGTTCCCCCCTAAACACTCATTCACCACAGAAGCACAAGAGCGTCTCAACGGGCAATGTTGCACCGCAGAGGTGTTTTCCCCATCGAAGTAATGTTTCTTAAGATGAAATTTTTAGTCATTTTAACCTAGTTGAAAGGCTTATTTGGGGATAAGGGCCTCATTTAATCTTCTCAGCTTGAAGTATTCCACAGCTACTGTTTACAGCAAAAGTAATTTGCAAATTCTCTGCAAAATGGCAAGTAAAAGTAGGATTATTGGGACGCATTAAAGCACGCTAATCTTCCTATTATGGGATGGCATAGATGAAGACATACAACATTTTTCAAATTTAAAAAGATACCGGATTTGTAGAACACCAGAAAGGTTCCTTCACAGACGGCGTAGGTAATGTTGGCTGAGAATGAAAGTGTTAACACTTAGGGTTTTGTTTCCTCTGGTTTCCATTTACTATTCACCTTTCTGATGTCAGAGCATCCTTTGCTCCTTGGGAGATTTACAGATAGTGTTGCTATCTAGCTCAGAGATGCTATTAAGTCTGGATGACTTCCATGAAACTGACTGGGAAAAGGCCCAAGGTGGCAAATCTCCAGGCTGTGTCCAAGGGTATTGCTGTTCCCTCCTCCCAAGGTCTACAACACAAACGCAGCGGGGCAGAGAGGTAGGATGTTACTCTCAGACTATGCAGAGAGGTGTCTGTGTGAGGCTGACATTTCCTAGTCTGTAGGCAGCATGATTCCGAAAACAACGCATGCATTTCACTCGCTAGAACCTAGGAATGCACATAACGTACTATTTACAGGTTTGGAAGCAGGAGTGGCATCCACTTCCTAAACAACATGCCTCCTGAAACTCTATGAACTTTGATAAATGTCAGTAGTTGTAGAGGAGCTTCAGGACTTTTGTTTACAGGGTCGCTATGAGTCGTGCTTGGCTCGAAGGCAATCAGCAACAACCTAGGAATGGAACCACCCCCAGCTTGTACAACCTCAAAGTTTCAAGCATCCCTCTGCCCCTCCCCCTATGAACCATGCAGTGACCAAAGAACATCTTTCACAGCAAGTTGTCAGAGCTCAGCAAGTGCTACAGTTGCGGTAAAAGTAATTTAACAAGATTACCAGACTCTTGAAGCCACGCTTCCTCCTTGAAGATTGTTGTTTCTGCCATTTATGCGCATTCAAGTACAACTCATAGTGACAACAGCTCTGAACCCTATCCTATACTGTGCCGTCCTTGTCATCCGTGACATACCTGAGCCTATCACTGCAGAAACTGTGCCAATCCATCTCCCTGAGGTTCTTGCCCTCTTTGGCCAGCCCTCCCCCTTTCCAAGCATGGTGTCCCTCTCCAAGGCATAGCCTCTCCTAGCAACCTGCTCAAAGGATGTGGGTTGAAGCTTTGTCATCTTTGCCTCCAAGGAACACTGGCTGCGCTTTCTCCAAAATGCATTTGTTTGTTCTTTTGGCGGTCCATGGGATAGTCTGTGATCTTCTCCAACAATGTAGTTCAACGGCATCAATTCTTCTTCTATCATCCTTATTCACTGTCCAGCTCTCAGATATATAGCAAGGGACAAAAAATTCAAAGGCTCAATATCCATGATGATTAGCTTCCATTTCCTCTTTCTAATCTATCAATACGGTCTTGAAGGCACACTTCATTTTGACCTATTCTGACCCTGTCAAAACACTAAGCTTATGTGGGTCACTGGGGTTGTTGTTGTTGTTGTTAAGTGCTATCCAGCCACAGACAACTCATAGTGACCCTGTGAACAAAAGACCTGAACACTCGTGTACCTTTCATCGTTTCTCCACATTCATAGTGTTTCTGGAAGCAAGTTATTATGGAAGTGGATGCCACTCATGCTTCCAAGCTTATTTTAAACAGGGAGCCCCACCAAACACTGTCCACCATGGGTAACCATTATCACATTTGACACATAAGTGTCACAGTCAACAGAATTATTGGGGGTAAAACAAACAAAAAAAACAAACAAACAAAATCCTTCATTCGTGAAACTTCTTCTGACTTCTTTACTTGACAACTTCTAAGGGCTCAGAAACAAACTAGGAAGGGGAGAAGTTAAATAAATCTGTAAAAGAATCCAAATAGTACAAAGTTAGCCAATTAGCCCAAATCAGCAATCAGGATGAGATGTCACCTAATTAAATTCAACAGTCTACAAAAGGATGTGTTCAAACAATTTCCCTTCATTATGAATTCTCTAATATAGACACTTTCAATTTAGCTGAGACACCGCAGAGGGGCACTTCTTTCGTGCGATCTTCAAAGTTATCCAGGGCTTCTTAAATGCCTATTTTTAAAGCTGCTCAGGGAAATGAGTGACAGCTTGAGTTCCAAGGGAGTCGGAGCCTGCTCGGTAACAAATCTGCGGTGTCACGAGGCTGCACAAAATCCATTCTAAATTTCTGTTTCTCTTTGTTGGTTTTTGTTTGGGTTTTGTTTTTTTTTTTTTTTTTTTTTTGGTTGTTGTTTTTTTTTTAATGCCAAGTCGGATTGTCCGAGGCCAAACTCCTGAGAGTGTATCTGAACACAATGCGACCTTCTGCAGGGACCACCACGCCGAATGGCAGACGGCTGCCCAGTGCCCGGTGCCTCAATTCTCTGGCAAGGAGCCTTCGGTAAGAATGAACCCGAGAGCATTTTAAAAATAACTGTCCTTAAAAAAAAAAAAAAGAAAAGAAAATAACCGTCCCTAAAGTGAAAATAGCAAGAGCTTTCTTATGCATAAAAAGGGAACTGTGTCACCACCAGACGGGGGCAGCTCTTCATTAAGTGAGCTAATGGAGAAACCGAGTTATATACAGATGATTTGAAAGGAGGTCGACGCCCAAAACCACTCTGTTCCCTTTGAGCTGGATCCTTCTAGGGCGCTATCAGACTCTGTAACACCACGTAGTTGTATCTTAGAAAGGGGTGGGAATCTGTGGAGCCCACCACCATCTGCTCTCTCAGCCTCTTCAGCTCCCTGGCTTTTCCATCCTGAGAATTCATACTATCTCCTCTCAGACAAAAGCTGGTCAACAACCACACTGTTAAAACAGAAATACCACAAGGGAGTGGCTTTAACAAACAGAACTTTCTTGTCTCACAGTTTGCGAGGCTCCCAGTCTGCTTCCGGGCTGCCTGTTCTTGGAGAAAGTGTTCAGGGTTCACTCTTTCAGCTCTGGAGAAAATCTTCCACACTTTTTAGCATCTTGTTCTCAGCGGTCTTCACGAGGTATGGCATCTATTTCCCGCCCATCTCTGCCTCCTCGCTTGGATACTTGCTCAACTGATTCTTTTTCTATCATTAAAGCAATTTACTTACATGTTCCCCACACAAACGTTTTTTCATTTTTGTAACAAAGAAACCCCATTCCCAGATGGGATTATGGCCACTGCCATTGACTCAGTCCCAATTCCCCGTGACTTTTCCTGCCACTCCCTGGGTCTATCTCTTCACTGCTCAGCTTTCTTTGATGGAGCAGCTACTGAATTTGAACTATCAACCTTTTGCTTTTCAGCCAAGTACATTAAGCACTGTGCCACAGGGGCTCCTTATAGCAAGTATAAGGGGGTTAGGCTTTCCACTACCAGTTTGAGGGGAGGAGGGACACAACTGAATTCATCACAACCAAATGAGAAATGCTGCCTCTTTATAAAAGCGCATCTTCATTCTACAGCTTTCGTGATCAAAAATACCAAGCCGTAAAGTGAAAATTTGATTGTGGGATGCATTTATTTCCTGTTTTAATTAAGTCCCCATAACTGCGATAATGACAATGTTAGCAAACAAGACATTTAATGGATTAGAGTGGATGAGAATGTCCCCCAGCTGAGGAAAGTGCAAACTCAATGGAGTTGGCTGCAGAGGGAAATAGAACTCTTAATCCTATTCGGTCTGCCCAGGGGTTCATGGGACAGAGCATGCGTGGAGATAACCAGGTGAGGGCAGCAGGAAGAGAAATGAAACTGGTTCAAAGAAGAAGGGAACAAGTGCCAGAATGAGTGTCATACACAACAGGGTGAGCTTATAGAATGCCTGAAAATAGCTCAGAGCAGAAGACATTAAGTGATCAGGATCTGAAGAACAGCGGACCGCTTAAGACAACAGCTGATTGGCTTTTTTTTTTTTTTTACTTACTTTAATAAATATTAACAAAATGATCTTAAAAACAGGATTGGTTAATGCACTTTTAAAAACTAATAGGAATAAAAGACTTAATAAGAACCTCAGTAGCAACTTTCAACTCTCTACAGGACAATGATTCAAACAACTAAAAATGAAAATAAATATTATGCTTTTATTAAATCTCTAACATTTTTTAAACTCAAAGATGTTAGGAAGGTCACAGAATTTTTATCTTCCCCCTCTGGGTAAATTTTACTAAATTATTTTTCTGAGAGTACATACCAACTGTTTCTACTACTTATCAAGCAGTCTATAGACCATAATCTTTCATGACATACTTTAAAAAAAAAATTGTCAATTTCTTACATTTAAATAGATCATATGGTTTTCAGATTTTGAAACTGATTGGCGTTTTTTAAAAAAAAATCTCTCAAATATACTAAATTAAGCCCAGCATTTTAAGGGTGAACACTGCAAGAAGGAATGTTTAAAGTGGAGAGCAGTGGAGTGAACATGTCTATTACACTGCGGGGCTTTTAATGGTCAGTATAGATTGCCTCTCTCTTAAACCCAGGTCTTGATAGTCACTATCTGGCCTGCATATTAATGAGGACCATGAACACCTCTTGAAAATGGTCAGCTCCAAGATCTCCATAAAAAAAAAAAATTTAAAAAAATCAATACTTCCCACACCTCATGAATACAGACCAGAGGCTGCTCCCAGCGGTGGATGCTGGCATTCATTATCATTAAAAAGGGGGGCATCTACCCACAGCTCAGTTAACACCACCACCCCCCC
>NW_006399774.1:7878547-7885054 GCF_000299155.1 Elephantulus edwardii | reverse complement strand
TCCTTTCACACCCAAACCCACGGTGTCACTCTTCCCATTACTCCTAATGACCCCTGATTGGAAGCGTGTGAGGGCTGAGCAGGAAGCACTAGGCTGAGCTGTACAGCAGTCTATCTGTTGTCACACAGACCCTGAATCAGAAAGGCACCCAAGGACACAGAGGGTTTGCACTTTGGCTGCAAGACACCATCACATGATTACTCCTCGTCCTCTGAGCCTTCTCCTCTCTGTGTTCATTCACCTTGAGTGCTATCCACTCCCCCACACGTGAGGAAGGATGCTTTGCCAGGTCCTCACGGAAACAGAACTCATCACCTGAAGTCTCCCTGTGCCTTCTCCTCTCTCATGGTTCCTTCTTCCCCAAAGCTCAAAAACATATATTCTGGGAGGGATTGTATAACAATGAAAGAATTTTTCTTTTAATTTTCAAAGAAAAGAGCAAACTGGGGTGGAGGGAGAGACTGGGCAGAGAAAAAAGTACAGCAATGAATGAATGGAAATCCAAAGTCTCTCTAAACTTTCATTGATTTAAAAAACAACAACAACACACATTCTGGACTCCAGGTAGTCTGGGCAATGATTCTTAAATGATGCCTGGATCTTCTTAATCAAAACAAACCAAACATACTGCCAAGTGGATTCCAACTCATGGTGACCCTCCACTGGGTTTCTGAGGATATAAATCTTTATGGGAAGTGACTGTATCATCGTTCCCCTGGTTCGAGCCTCCAGTGGAGTCACACTGTTGACAGTTCTGATGAGCAGTCATCACATTACGATGCCACCAAAGAATCACTTTATCTCATTTTAAAACATCAATAAATCATGACGATAAGGCTGGTATTTTTCAGTTACTAGTGGATGATGTTGGAGGCCTAGTGACTTAGTGTTGAGAAGTTTCCCTGCAATCCCAAAGGCATGTGGTTCAAATTCACCAGCTGATTACACAGGAGAAGGATGGGCAATCTCCTCCCATGTGATTGATTGCCTCTGAAAACCCACCGGGGGGTCAGGTAGGGGTGGGCTTACCATAACAACAGGGATGATGTTACAGGTGTGGCTTGAACCGAGAGAAAGCTGATTTTGTCAGCTTTGACCAAGTGACAGGTATGTGCTTAGCATTGCACTTGTTGTAGTGTGCCCTCAAATAATCTCAAACTGACCTTCCAGCAGGTTTTCAGAAGTCCCTCTACACACAGGATTCAGAGATGTGGGTCTTCCCTAGAGATCTGTCATTGAGAAAAAAAATCAATGCACACTTTAAATAAAAGCAAAACCTGCATTTTCTCATTTTCCAGCTGTTGTTGTTGTTACTGTTAGGTAGTTCAAGTGACCCATAGGAACCCCCTGAAAACCAACTTTGAACACTGACCTATTTTGTTTCAGTCTCACAATCTCTAACACACTTGAATCCATTGCTGGAGGTGCTGTGTCTCTAACACACCTGAATCCATTGTTGCAGTGACACAGCACCTGGTTGAGGGTCTTCCTTTCCTATGCCATGCCTCCACCTCTCCAAGCATTAATTATGTCCCTTTGCAAGGAATAACCTCTCCAAGCAGCAGGCCCAAAATATGTGAGAAAAAGCTTCATCATCTTAGTCTCCGAGGAGCACTCCGGCTGCACCTTTTCCAAGATACATTTGTTTGCTCTTTTGGCCATCCATGGGGTATTCAGTACTCTTCTCCAACACCACAGTCCAAAGCTATCAAATCTTCCTCCATCATCCTTATTTATTATCCAGTTCTCAGATGCGTAGCAAGTAACTGTAAAGACCATGACTTGAATCGGTTGCACCTGAGTCCTAAAACTGACATCATTGCTCCTCAATAATTTGGAGAGGTCCCTGACTACAGACTTTCTCAGCGCAATACACCTGCTGATCTTCTTACTACTGGTACCAACTGTATTGATTGTGGATTCAAGTAAGATGAAGTAGCTGACAGTTTCAATCTTTTCTCCATCTATCACAATGATGCCTATTAGTCCGGTGGTGAGAATTTTTGGTTTTTTCATGCAATCAATATTGAAGGCTTTTTCTTGCAGGAATAAAAATCCAGAAACAAACATAGAAGAAATACATCTGTTTCATCACTGCTTTTTTAAATAGACATAGTTCTTTTTTTAGTTTATTTCTTTCATAAAATACAGATTGAGTAGGTATGGAGAAAGAATAAAAACCCTGATGTGTTCCCTTTCAAATTTGAAACCATGCAGTGTTCCCTTGCTCTGTTTACATAACAGCCTCCTGGTCTAGAAATAGGTTTCTCACTCAGTAAAGTGCTCTGGGATTCCCATTCTTCTCAGTATTAGCCATGGTCTTTGCAATCACTTGCTATGCGTCTGAGAGGGAGACAATGAGTAAGGATGACAGACGAAGGGCCATTGCCTTTGAGCTGTCGGAGAAGAACTCTACTGCTTATAAAGCAGGCACTATTAGATTTTTTTTTCTTGCACAGTAAAGAGTGTGATTAGGTAGTAAACTCTTATGGGATGTAGCCCGCTATCATAGGAAAAGCTCAGACTAAGGTTTTTTAGGCGGCTCTGGGTTCGAGTCTTTATGCCTTACTACTGATTATCCTCACCACTGATTCTTTCCACTAGACTGATAGGCAACATCGTGGTAGATGGAGAGAAGACTGAAACTGTCAACAATTTCATCTTACTTGGATCCACAATCAACAGCCAGGTACCAGTGGTCAGGAAATCAGGAGATGTATTGCACTCAGAAAGTCTGCCGGTAGGGACCTCTCCAAATTATTGAAGAACAGTGGCATCAGTTTGAGGACTAAAGTCCATCTCATTCAGGCCATGATCTTTCCAATCTCTTGCTATGCATCTGAGAGCCGGACAAACTAAGGATGACAAAAGAATTGACGTCTTTGAACTGTGTGGTGTTGGAGAAGATCACTGAATATGTCTTGGAAATGATGCAGTCAGAGTGCTCTTTGGAGGCACAAATGATGAGGCTTCACCTCACATACTTGAGGCATGTTGCTAGGACAGGCTATTCCTTGGAGAGGGACATGATGCTTGGAAGGGTGGAAGGTCGGCAAAGGAGGGGAAGACCCTCGACCAGGTGGACTGACGCAGTGACTGCCACAATGGGCTGTAGTGTGCCAGGAAGTGTCAGGATGGCACAGGATAGCACAGGGTTTAGATCTGCTGTTCATAAGGCCATTATAGGTCACTACTCAACTCGGCAACACCTAACAACAACAATCATAACATATACACTGTACTGTGAGTTTTTTTTCCTCTCTAATATTTTTTAGAGAAAAGAAATAGAGGCTAAGGATTGTTGCTGTGTGTTTTAACATCAAAGAGCCTTTAGATCCTTAATGGTTCCGCTCCTTCGTGTAGTAGTTAGAGAAGTTGGGGACGAAGTATTTTCTGTATCTTTCCCACGATGCCTGTGGTGTTATGGGCAATAGCACTCATGACCTTGAGCAGTGCCTCTGACCTTGAGTGCTGGCACTTTCTTCTTTACACTCTGCAGTCTCCACCTGAGTCTCTGGCTTTCTCCTCTACCACCGTTTTGTCCGCTCTTCCCTGTTGTCTGCAAATGTATCTCCCAACATTCTTTTCATCCCTTGGACAAAGTCACTACATTGAGGAGTTTCTAGGGAACCTAAACAATAACGATCTCCAGTTCTTTCCTTTTGCAAAGCAGAAAATGTGGGCATATGAGGCATTTAAATTCACCTGTGGTTACACAGGAATGGAGATGGTCAGCCCAAGGCTAACAGAAGGTCCTCAAACACTGAGCCAAGGTATCATGTGCCAGGTGCCTTCCAGCCAAGGGGAAGGATCTCTACTGACCTTTTCATTTTTTTAATGTCTTATTCGTCATGATTTAGAGAAGCTCTTAGTATTCACTGGTTCCCATAGATGCCCCTTACTTCTTAACTTCCAGGGGTTCCAGGAGTACCATATGTATCTAAGCTGGAGTTCTTTATAAAGTGAGATTAATCCAGAGCCCAGGCTTAATGTCTCACTTGTGCCCTCCTGAGTCAGCAAGCAAAAAACAATAATAATCAATTCCACTCACTTATTTTGTCCCATTAGTCAATATGGAATGAAAAGAAGACCATGATGGATTTGACATGACCAAAATAAAATGTGTGATGCCCTTAAACACTCTAAAATGAGCATCGTGCTTCATTTTGTATTTTGACACACTATATTTTTGCTAATAATTTCTAAACCCTGATGGGGGAGAGGGAAACACCATCACACATTCTTGTTATCATTTCTATAAATACCCAGATTTATTATAAGAGACTTTCTGGTTTGATCAAGTCCAAGAGAAGGATTATTTGGACACAGGCCCAACCTTCACATCTCTTCCAGTCTCCTCCCTCAGGGTGGGCACTGTCACTGCCTTAACCACTGTGTGAGTGGACAAACTATTTATTTAGCTGGACATAATGCTGAACTCCAGAGCAACAGAGAAGAAGTGGGACCGATATGTGTGCTTTACGAACATAAACCAAGTCAAACAAGTCAATCAGAAAGACGGGGAAAGTAGAGGGGTTAATATAAATGAAAAGAAACAGCATGCAGGCTCAGAAATAAAGAGATCAGTAAGGTGGTGGCTAACAAAACCAGAAGTAGTAACAATAGCTCTAGAGAGCACATGGGAGATTAAAGGGTCTGGAGTAAAGCAAGACTAATAGGAGACTCATTGAACATCTCCCATAGTATCCAAGGAGGAAGGTCATGGTCAATTTGGAAGCCCACATACGGAATTTGGAGAAATTATGAAAAGGTATGAGTCCTAGCTCTGCTTCTGCTGGAATCTAGCACCATCTTCTAGGCCAACACTAAAAACCCATTGCTGTTACATCCATTCTGACTCCTGGTGACTCCAAAGAACATCAGAGTAGAACTGCACACACGGGGTTCTCCGGGGATGATTGTTCTTAAGGAGATCACCAGGCTTTCATTTTGAAGAGCTTCTGGTCAGACTCAAACCACTAACCTTTTAGTTAGCAGTTGAGCATGCAATCGCTTAAACCACCCAGGAACTCCCTAAGTGATGGCGATTCCAAGAACACCAAGGGTTTCATCTTTCTTCTTTAAAAGAATAAATAACTTGATTCCAAGAACTGCTAACATCTAATATGTTGAGTCTCTACTATTGATAAAGCAGGCACTAGTAGCAATTTTTCCCTTGCACAGAAAGGATTATGATTATGTAGTAAACTTTTATGGAATGCAGCTTGCTATCACAACAAATGCTCAGGCTGAGAGCTTTTAAGTAGATTAGGCAGATCTGGGTTCAAATCTTTATGTCTTACTGCTTTAATGTCCTTACCACTGGACTAACAGGCAACATCATGATAGATGGAGAAAAGATTGAAACTATCAACAACTTCATTTTATTTGGATCCACAATTAACACTCTTAGTCCCAGCAATGAGGAAATCAGGAGACATATTGCACTGGAGAAATCTGCAGTTAGGGACCTCTCCAAACTGCTGAGGAATAATAATGTCATTTTGAGGACTCAGGTGCATCTGATTCAGGCCATGATCTTTCCAATCACTTACTATGCATTTGAGAGCTGTATAATGAAAAAGAATGACAAAAGAATTGATGCCTTTGAGATGTGTTGGAGAAGAGAACTGAATAGTTCATGGACTGCCAAAAGAACAAAGAAATAAGTCTTGGAGAGGGTGCATCTAGAGTGCTCTTTGGATGCAAAGATAATGAGGCTTCACCTCACATACTTCAGGCATGTTGCTAGAAAGGGGCTATTCCTTGGAAAGGAAAATGATACTAAGAAAGCTAGAGGGTTGGCGAAGGAAAGGAAGACCTTCAACCAGGTGGATTGATTGACAAGGTGGCTGCTGCAATGGGTTCTAGCATGACAGGAAGTGTTAGAATGGCACAGGATAGAATAGGGTCAGATCTGTTGTTCATAGGGTTGGTATAGGTCAGACTCTACATGACAGCACCTAACAACAACAACAACAGCAGCAACAACTTTTAGGTCTTTGGACAAAACTATCTTATCTATATAAGACTCAGCTTCCATCTTTGTAAAGTAATGACACCACCACATGCCTTTTAGGGTTGTTAGGGAGTCCTGGTGGCAGAGCCTTGAGGAGGTTGCTCTGTTAGTCTTGCCTCTCCAATTGGTCAGCTCTGCAGGACAATGACAGACAATCTCTGCATGCAATTTACAGCCTCCAAAAACTTGCTGGGAGGCCAGCTCTGAGGTGGTTCCAACGTAACAGAAATGAGCCACGGGGAGTTTGGTATCAGCTATGATTACAGGTTCTCAGAGTTTTTACATTCTCCTTGTTTCCTTCTTCAAAATCGTTTCTGGTTCAAGAAACTCCTGCTTGATAAACTGATCATAATGCTGCTGCTGTTGCGGCTGCTGCTGCTGGTAGTAAGGGTGATGGTGGTGATGGTGATGGTGATGGTGGTGGTGGTGGTGGTGATGGTGGTGGTGATGATGGTGATGGTGGTGATGGTGGTGGTGATGATGGTGAT
>NW_006399774.1:7867312-7877876 GCF_000299155.1 Elephantulus edwardii | reverse complement strand
TCAAGTCAGAACCAACTCATCACTGACTCTATAAACACCAGCTCTGAGCCTTGCCCTATCCTAAGCCAATCTCAATATTTCCAACACAACTGACCCTATTGCCACAGTCGCTGTGTCAAGCCCTCTCAACCAGGGTCTTCCTCTCTTGCTTTGACCTCCTATCCTTCTAAACATAATGTCCTTCTCCAAGTCTGGTCTCTCCTGACAATGTGTCCAAAGTATGTGAGGTGGAGTTTCAAAATTCCTGCCTCCAAGGAGCCACCTGGTTTCATCCTCTCCAGGACAGACCTTTTTTGTTTTCTGGGTAGTCTATGATATGTTCAGTACTCTTCTCCAGCACATTTCTATCCAGGTGGTTGTTGTTATGTGCTGTCGAGTTGACAACAGCTCATAGCAACCCTATTCCCAACAGCTCTGAAGCTTGCCCCATCCTGAGACAACTTCACCATTTCTGGCACAAATTATCCCATTGGCACAATCACTATCAAACCATCTCATCCAGTTTGTTGTTGTTGTTGTTGTTGTATACCATCAAGTCAGAACCAACTCCTAGCTGACCCTCCAGTGGATTTTCAGAGGCAGTAATCACATGAGAGGAGATTGGCTATCCTTCTCCCAAGGAGCAGCTAGTGGATTCGAACCGTGTGCCTTTGGGATTGCACTGCAGACCTAGGGTAGAAATGTAAATTTTTTGGTAGGGGGTCCAACCAAAAGGACCTAGTTCAAAGGCCCAATATGCCTATGTGTCTGTTTATGTTTATGTCCATGTATCTGTTCATACAAACATTCAAATTATGGTGCACTGTTGGAGGGGAAAAAGAAAGTCTTACTATTTGAGTGGGTTGTGGTTGGCTTTTTGGGTTTTTTGGGTTTTTTTTCAAAATTTCATTTCCCAAGCTCTATGTGGGTTCAGCAATGTCGTTTTATAAGCCTCTGGTTTTGGCTGAGTTTGGAAGCGTTTATGACCCTATCATATGTAACATAAACATCAATCTGCTTTCTTATTTCTTTGCAAATCCAATTATTTCTAATTACATAAAGGCATCATTGATCAAGTAAGCATAAAAAAACCAATACAGAAGAGTCTAATCTCTTAAATGAGCTTGTAGACGTCAGGGAATATGGAATGTTATAATATTTAATACAAGCAGACGTCCTTGCTGTTGAGAACCAGCCAAAGAGAAACCCCATCATGTTATATATCGATTTTCTTAAAACAGAAAATATTTGGATCCCGTTTTCATCTCCTCCCCCTACCTCTCTACTCTCTGCAGGCTTGGAAATGGGTTTTAGGCCCTGTGGTCCTGTACGCATGTGAAAGAGTAATTAGGTACTGGCGATTTCAACAAGACGTTGTCATTACCAAGGTAGGCATGTAGCTTTATGTCGGAATAAAAGCCTGAGTGTAGATGAAAATTTTTTATTAGCCCAAGTTTTTAATTTGCCATTTTTATTACAGCGCGGCCTGTAATTTAGAGGCTCATCTTCTGTTCTAATAATTGCTCGTATCCTGAGCAGCCTTTAGTGTGACGAATTTTACTGAAGGTGGGGACAGGGTTCTGGAATGGTCCAGTGAATTTCAACAAAGAGTTGGGGCACAGTCCTGGCATTATCTGCGTTTCTCTTTACCTCAGTTTCTCTCTTGGGGCAGAAAGTACAGGGGGGAAAGCTTGCTTTACCAAAATAATGTTGTCATGGACACTCATGTCTAAAATGACCCAGAGCTGACCCTCCAGAAGGTTTACACAGTTAACCGCAGGGGAGGAGATTGCTAATCTTTCTCCCTTTAAGCGATGGGTGGATTTGAGCCGTGTGCCTTTGAGTTAGTGGTGCAATTCCTTACCACTCAGCCGCCAAGTGTCCTTACGCTGATCCTAGTAAGGCTTAATCAGTCTCTTCATCACATACAGACGTGGATTTTGCCTTGAGCACACATACACATACAAAGCATTGCTGAACACAGGACAAGATCTCCCCATGAGGATCAGAATGAACAAGGGATCCAATGGGCTCTGCTATGGAGACCAAGCCAAAGCCAAACTCACTCCCATCAAGAGGGTTCTGACTCCCAGTAACCCTCTCTTGCGATCTGAGGCTGTAGACTCAGACTGAGATAGAGACTGCTCATCCGTTTCCCCTCAGTGCAGCTGGTAGATTTGAACTGCCAACCTTTGGGTTAACAGCTCAGTACATTCTATCACACCACCAAGGCTCCTGGCATAGTGCCTTATATGTGGCAGATGCTATGCTGGTGGGCAAAATGCTCTCCGCCCTCCCCCCTAGGCTTGCTGTCTAGCCACACAGCTCTTCAATTTTTACCTCGTGCTGGAGGCAGATAGGGAAGGATAGACAGAGAAAAGACTGAACAAGTACCAAATACTCCCCATCCATATTTTTTTAACGTCTCAGAAGAAATTTTCTGCTAACCAAACGTATACCGCTTCCCTAATACAATTTTATCAGAATACTCTATCTCCTTAACTGCTTTCATGAAAGTGAACGTAAAGAAACAGCTTCATATTTCTGTTTTAAGCCATTTTCTGTGTTGCTGTTTTTAAGTTAAGCACCAAAGGATGTCAGGCTATATCAAAAGCCAGACTGTAAAACCTTCCAGAAACTCACCAGAGCCGTTACTAGGGAGACAATTTAATAGCGGAATTGGAACAAATATCAGTAGGGAGAGAGGAAACTTAGAACTAATGATTAGAGGGCTGTGAAATTCTCTTCTGAATGGAAATATACCAGCACAGCACCTAGATACAACTAGATTTTTATTCTTAGACCGCTGCCACAAAATACGATAGTAGGTTGCCTAGAGAGATCTTTCCAAAAGCAAGTTGGGAATCTTAGGAGGAAAATCATTCTTTCCCTCTGACACACAATAAGCTAGAGAGCTTCTATTTCTAAAAAAGAACAAGAAAAAGCTCTAAGAGCTTTTGTGAGGTGCTTTTCCACATCGAAAACTCAACCTGATTGAAGAGAATGGATGAACCTTCATGGGTTCTTTCCCGACTGAAACAAACAAGACATTTCATAATTTAATTACAAGGTTATTTTCCACTGAGGATGAATGAAAATTAGAGTTCATGAACACAGCTTTAGAAAAGATAAAGATAAATGAAAATAACAGCTAAATGTCAAGGACGTGGCACTAGCATAATAACTGTTTTCGTGCCTAAGCTCAAGTGAAGGGAAATGTGCTGGCTCTGGTTCTGTTGGATCTTGCCACCTGAGATCTGGTGTTGACACCACCTTGCCCCAGTGCAGATACCCACGAGCCAGATGTAGCGCTTGTAGGAGAAGTTCCTTCTTGATAGATCTGAAAAGCCAGGCATGAAATTGATGGCAAATGTCTTTAGAAGATAATGACAAATTACATCTGTCAATGAAAGTTTTTAAAAAACAAGCAACTATTTCATTATTACTATTGTTTTCCTGAGTGAAAATGCCAGTCAGCTCTCTTCCTAGGTGGTAAGTCATCCCTCTGGTGTCCTTGAACTTCGTATGAAAAAGCGAAACTTCAAAATGGCGCCAGGGCAGTATGTCTTCTTACAATGCCCATCCATATCCGCACTGGAGTGGCACCCCTTCACGCTCACCTCAGCCCCCGAGGAGGACTTCTTCAGTGTGCACATCCGGGCAGTGGGGGACTGGACCAGCGCCCTATTTAAGGCCTGTGGAGCAGATGGACAGGCCCACAAGGAGCCCTGGAGCCTACCAAGGTTGGAACACATCTCTGTACGATGTAGTCTGTTGTTAGCTGCCTTTGTGGCCACTGGCTCATGGGAACCTTGTGCACAACAGAACAAAGCACTACCTTGCCTTTTTGCCGTTCCCGTGGTCACTGGTCAAGCCATTGTGATGGCTTTCCTTGGCCAGTTTTTGAAGTAGATTGCCACACCTTTCTTCCTAATCTGAAGCTCCACAGAAATGTGTACAGAGTCATAACACACAAGTCTCTCCTAGCAGATTGGTGAGTGCACTGGCTGGGAATCAAACCTGGGTCTTCTGTATAGAAGAGAAGAATTTTGCTACTTCTGAAATTTCACTTAAAAAGTGAGATATTTCCACAGATCTGGCCTATGGAAAGGATTACTGTATGAGCAAGGAGGTTGGTCTAAACATTTTCTGTTATCTCCAATTTATGTTCATTCTTAAGTATGGACCAACCTGTTTAACATGTATTTCTGTGGACAATATGGCACATTTTTTCTTTAGATTTAGATAAAAATATCTTTTTAAAGTGTCAAGTAGATTCTAAATACCACTAATTGCAAAAACAATTAGCAATGAGACATTTTAATCCATGGACAGTTTCATTTTTCTCTCAATTTCTTTTATCTAATTATTTATAAAATAATCCACAGTGAGCTAAGATATAACATTTTCTGATTAATGACCTTTTATTTTTATTCTTCCATTTCCATACATCAATATGTAATACACCCTTATTAATGAAGATTAACTTGAGGAGAGTTAATTTGAATTATTAGGTAGTCTGGAATATAGAATATTTTAAAATAAACCCAATTGAACTTTCATGAACACATAGTAAGCCCAAATGGGCCAATCTCATAAGCCTTCCTCAGACACCCCTTAGGGAATGGTTGTGAATAACTTAGAAACCTTTTAATTAGCATATCTTTGTTCATATGTAAATGTGTGCTTTTGGAAGAGTTGAGGTTATTTAATGCATTCTGCTGACTGAAATATTTTAAACTTTCCCTTTATAATTTATTCACAAATTGTTTTTTAACAAAAACTCCGTGCTAGGGCGTGTGTGAGACACTGGATGGTAACGACGAGAAATAGACGTGACTCTGGTATAGTTTAGTGATAAAGACCAATAGAAATCAAATCACAAAAAACAAATCATAAAATTACAACAGTGGAAAGGACTGCAGAAGAGAACTAAGAATTATATAAAATGAGATCTAATGCAATTACAGAGAAGAATTGATGCCTTTGAATAGGTGAAGACTAGCGAGTGTACTAAGAATTGTTGTTGTTATGTGTCGTCGAGTCATTTGCGACTCATAGCGACCTATGTACAACAGCCCTAAACCGTGCTCTATCCTGTGCCAATCTCATTGCCTCTGACACACCCATCCCGAGTGCCCCAGTCAC
Source organism: Elephantulus edwardii (assembly GCF_000299155.1). Taxonomy (NCBI): domain Eukaryota; kingdom Metazoa; phylum Chordata; class Mammalia; order Macroscelidea; family Macroscelididae; genus Elephantulus; species Elephantulus edwardii. The sequence goes on along the minus strand of NW_006399774.1, from coordinate 7,872,749 downwards.
TGAATCAATCCACCTCATAGAGGGTCTTCCCCTCCTGCGCTGTCCCTCTACTCTACCCAGCATGATGTCCCTCTCTACAGACCTGTCTCTCCTTACAACATGTCCAAAGTATGTCAGACGAAGCCCCAAAATCCTTGCCTCCAAGGAGCAGCCTGGTTTAATCCTCTCTACGATGAATGTTTGTTTTCTTGGCAGTCCATGGTACATTCAATACTCTTCTCCAGCACCACAGCTCAAAGGCATCAATTCTCCTTCTATCCTCCCTAGTCATTGTCCAACTCTCTGATGCATAACAAGTGATTGCAAAAACCATGGCCTGTATCAGGCAGACCTTAGTCTCCAGAGAGACACTGTTGTTCTTGAGTATTTTGGAGAGGTCCCTAACCACAGACTTTCCCATCACAATACGTTTTTTGATTTCCTGGCTACTGGTGCCAAGAGTGTTGACCGTAGAGCCGAGCAAACTGAAGCTGTGAATAATGTCAATCTCTTCGCCATCCACCCTGATGCTACCGATTGGTCCAGTGGTGAGAATTTTTGTCTTCTTGATATTGAGCCTCAGTCCATATTGAAGGCTGCAGTCCTTGACCCTCTGCAGTAAGTGCATGAGGTACTAAGAATAGTCAAAAGAATAAACAAAGCCAGCTTGGATGAAGTGAAGCCCTTAGAGGTAAAATGTGATCTCATGTCCTTTGAGCATGCTGTGAGGAGGCATCAGTCCTTAGGAAAAGGCATCATTCTGGAAAAAGATAGAAGGTCAGAGAAAGCAGAGTATAAACGAGACAGATGGACACAGTGACTACAAGGGAAGGCATGAGAGTGGCAGAAATCATGAGGATGGCCCAGGAAACTGCAGGGTTTCAATCCACTGTTCATGGAGTTTATTTGTTGTAGTGTACTCAATGGCACCTACCACTATCTTAGAGTCCAGAGAGATTTCCCCAGGAAAATAATGATTGATCTAAGAAAAACCTAATGGGAGGGCGAGTAGCCAAAGCCAGGGGAGAAATCCAAGTTGTCATGTGCAGAGCCCTTGTTGTAGAAGTGGATACCATGTCTTAAGAAAGAGAAGAAAATCCAGTGTTTCAGAACTGATGATGAGAGATGGAGATGACGATACAGAACCATGTTAAGGAAAATCTCCTTCCATTAATATGCTTTATCATTGCAAAGAAAAATCTTTTAAGACAAAACCTTAGTGTCCCCTCACCCTGTGCCTAAGATGCTCCGCTTCACTTACTTTGGGCACGTGGCCAGGAGAGACTGGTCGTTGGAGAAGGACATCATGCTCAGAAGGGTGGATGGGCACCACAGAAAAGGGAGACCCCAGATGAGATGGATTGATACAGTAACTGGGGTGATGGAGGCTGGTGAATTAGTGAGACTGGCTCAGGACAGGGAAGGGTTCAGAGCTGCTGTACATAGGGTCTCTATACACCGCAGGTGACTCAATAGCACATAACAATAAAGTGCTGTGGCAGGTTTGGAAGCAGGAATAGCATCCACTTTCTAAACAACTTGCCTCCGGGAACTCTATGAACTTTGATAAATGTCCATAGTTGTAGAGGAGCTTCAGACCTTTGTTCATAGGGTCGCTATGAGTCGTGCTCAACTCGAAGGCAATCAACAACAACATAATCTAAAATAGTGAGTTTTATAAATTATATGTTTGATAAATTGATTTAAAAATTGACTGTATCCTCAAAAATGGCTTCCATTAGGTAAAGATTGCATAAATGCACTAAGCAATGTGAACAAACAGATGAGTGGAGAAATATAATAGAAAAAGAGAAAGGCTGCCTAAATGAATTGATGGTTCTACTTTTCCCTCTGATGGTAACGAGGGGGGAAGGCAATGTTCTTCCCCAATTTCCATGATATTTGAAGGACAAAGTGCTAGATTGATGATCCACAGGTTGGAAGTTCTAGGACACTCAGGCACCTCAGTACAAGAGTCTACTTCCCCCAAATCAGCCACTCTCAACCTCATGGAGCCCAATGCTACTCTGACATTCATTGTCCTGAGTCAGAATCAGCAGGGACTGGTTTACCAGGTGTGATGCCTGGAAGCAAAGCAAATGGCCAAGAGCTAGAAGAAACGTGCTCCCCGTGGAGGAGGCACGAGCGAGGCAGAGCGGTCGGGGTGGTCCTTCCCCAAGTGGACACTGCCCGTAGGACCAGGCTCTGCGTCTTCATGCTAAGCGCAGGCATTCCGAATAGCACATACCTGAGACAGAGTTGGCCTCTCTGCACCCATTGGCAACAAGAAGCAGAAGCAAAGCTTCAGTCTCAGCTGATTTTGTTATCAACAGCAGTGTTCTAATGTCACCAACCTCAGCGCTGTGGTCTTAGGCTGGCGGTGGACGGGCCTTTCGGAGCCGCCCTCACAGATGTGTACCACTACCCGGTGAGCGTGTGCATTGCTGCTGGCATCGGAGTCGCTCCCTTCGCTGCTCTTCTGAAATCAATATGGTACCAGCACTGCGAGCCCCAGGCCAAGCTGAAGTTGAGCAAGGTAGGGAAAGTCCCCAGTCTACCCTCCCGTGGATGACAAAGTTCCACGTCCCTAGATCTATCATCTGCTGATTCTTGGGGAGGATTTTAATTAACTATGAGGGATAAACTCAAGGATCCTTAACTATACTTATGTTCTTCAAAATCTCTGTACAGTATTACATTTATGAGAAGGTTATGTCTAATCTTGTTTGAGATGACAAGACATAAATTTTACTGCTTCATTGCCATTACAGGACATGTAATTGCTCATCTCAGTAAAATATGGGCGGGTGGCAAATGGCTGTGTGACTGGGCTGCAGTTGGTGATATTAGCAGGCAGCCCTTTCCCTGAGTGCCTCACATTTAATAAGTGGGTTTCAACATTATGATTCCATTTCACTCTCTCTTGTGCACAGGGTCTTAAGAAGGTGAGTGTCCTGGTTGTGACTCATTGGCCTGTTTTCTTTGAAGTGACCTCTAACCCCTTCTCACCCTCTCCGATCCAATCTAATCACTCCATCGTGAGTCATTTCAGAGTCAGCTGAAGAGCAATGACACCCTAAATAGTGATAATGGGAGTCAGGGGGATGGGATAGGAATCAAAATTCTGCATATTCACATCTGCATTTCCTCGTCCATCAAAGGACAATGCTCAGTTACACAGAAAGTCCCAGTTGGTGTTCTGTGGAACATGAGTCACATGATGTTGTGGTTAGATGTCATCGAGTTGATTGCAACTAATGTTGTAGATATTACTGAGTCAACTACAACTCATAATGGCCCTAAGAGAGGCTATTCCTTGGGAACATCCTGCTTGGGAAGGTGGAGGGACAGTGAAGGAGAGGAAGATCCTCAACCAGGTGTGTTGACCCCGTCACTGCAGCAATGGGCTCAAGTGTGTCAGACATTGTAAAGTTGGCACATGATAGGACAGGGTTCAAATCTGTTGTTCATAGGGTCACCACGAGTTACACTCAACTCAAAAACACACAACAAGGAACACCATAGTTATACTTCCTCAAGACAGATTTCTTTTGGCAGTTTATAGTATAGTCAGTACTCTTTTCAAACACCACAATCCAAAGCTACTGATTCTCCCTTGGTCATCCTTAGTCATTGTCCAACTTTCAGATGCATAGGAAGCCGTTGAAAATACTGTGACTAGGACCAGGTTCATGTTAGACTTTCAATCAACATCCTTGCTCTTCAGCACTTTGGTGAGGTCCTAGACAGCAGGTTTTCCCAATGCAACACATCTTTTTCTTTCTGTTTCTTGACTGCTGCTATTTATGTTACTCATTGTAGCTCATTGTTGCAGCTGCTGTATCGATCTGTATCACTGAGTCTTGTCTTTTCTACTGGCCCTCCACTTAATCAAGCAGGGTGATCCTCTCCTGCCTGAAATATGTGAGATGGAGTGTTGCCATTCTTGGTTCTAAGGAGAACTATGGATATTTTTCTTCCAAGACAGCTTTTTTTAATCTTCTGGCAATCCATTGTACAGTTAATATTCTTTGCCAATATTATCATTCAAAGGCATCAGTTCTTCTTCCATTCTCTTTATTTATTGTATAGCTATACTACGCATATAATATGGTTGAAAATAAAAAGCTGTGGTCAAAAGCACCTTACTCTTCACAATAGGTCCTTTACTTTTTAATATTTTAAAGAAGACTTTCACATCAAATTTACCCAATGTATTTGATTTTGTTTCTGCTGCCTCTGTGAGTGTTGATTTGGAATGCAGGCAAATGAAATCTGTGACAGCTTCAATCATTTCTTCATTTACCATGATGTTGTCTATTGGTCCAGTTGTAAAGATTTTTGTTTTATTTATAGTAAAGTGTAATCCATACTGAAGGCTGTCATCTTTGATCGGCAGTAAGTGCTTCAGATCCTCTTCATTTTCAGCTAGCAAGTTGGCATCATTTGCATATTATAGGTTGATAATGAGTGGGGTTTTTTTATTGTATTATTTTTACGTGTACCGTCAAATCAGATCTGACTGATACAGGAGGAGATTGCCCCCTCCTTCTCCAGCAGAGCATATGGTGGATTCGAACCGCATACCTCTGGGATTGCAGTGCAGCGTCTTGCCACTAGGCCACCAGAGCTCCCTGATAATGAGTGTTTTTGCCATTCTGGGGCCCATCTACTCCATCCTATAGAATTGCTACCAGTTAAAATTAACTCAATAGCCACGCAAGAGTAGATACAATAACCTCTTGTTGTTGTTGTTGTTGTTGATATGAACCTTCGGGTCGACTAAAACTCATAGTGATTCTATGAATAATAAATGTGAACTCTTCCCTAGCTTTTCCCATCCTCACAATATTTGTCAGGCTCCAGAAAAAAAGAAAATACACACACACACACACACACACACACAAGATTTAGAAATATTGGCGGGACTTTCCTGACCCCATACACATTTGATGTGAACACCTGACATGGACACATGTCAGTAGCCTCTTCCGTCACCCTCCTACATTCTCGTGTGATACTGTGGGAATATCACAGAATTTCTGGGCCCAGAAGCCTGACCCCTCAGGTCTGACTCTGCCTTCTAAGTTTCTGCCTAAGTTTCTAAGTTTTTGCCTTTTACTTTCTGGGCCCAGAAAAACCTGGACCCCTCAGGTCTGACTCTGCCTTCTGACAAAAAAAAAAAAAGAGTCATCTTTCAGTCTGGATTTCTTCATCTGCACTATCGAAACACAAGCATCCACTCCTAATAAGGGGCTCGGGTACCAAGCAAGAAAAAACCTGCAGAAATATGATTTCATACATTTGTGTGAAATAAAATTATGTAGATGGCAATTTTAGCTGCCAAAAGATATAGTTTGCTGTTATTATTATTACTAACTTTTAAGGTACAGGTGGGGGGGGGTGTTACTAATGGTTAATGAGTTTAGCTGCTAATTGAAGCTCAGAAAAAGAAAGA
>NW_006399774.1:7861852-7867183 GCF_000299155.1 Elephantulus edwardii | reverse complement strand
TTTATTAATTTTCATAAACATTTACAGAGACTTTGGGCTTCCACTCATTCATTGTTGCACTTGTGCAGCACAGTTGACTCTGGAATTCATGGGCATCCTCAGTTAGAAGCACCCCGACAGTAACTGTTTCTTGTTTGTCTTTTGTTTGTTTGTAGGTTTGTTTGTTTTACCATTTTTCCCTTTACCACTAAGTCAATGCAAACTCATTACAATGCAAGATGACAGAGTAAACAGAGCCTTCCAGAAGGTTTCCAAAGCTGCAAATGTATACAGACATAAACCATTGTTGTTTTCTTGTGAAGCAGCTGGTTAATATAAATCACTAAACTTCTAGATATCAGGCGAACGCTTACTCACCTAGTCACTAGGACAACTATACTAATCTAGATCTACTACTTACTAGCTTTGGTGGCCTAGTAGGAAAGGAGTTGCACTGCCAACTCAACAGTAAACTGTTCAAATCCACCAACTGCTCCCCAGGAGAAGATAGACCATCTCCTCCCATTCAAATAACAGCTTCTGAAAACCCCCTGGAGAGTCAGCTATGAGTCGATTTCCACTCGGCCTTAATGGCACTGTGAGTGAACTATTTCACAGGAAGGACATTAGGCATTTTATTTATTACTTCTATGATTATTGAGTGAGCTCTGGTGGCCTAGTGAGTAAGGCATTGTGCAGACAACCCAAAGATATGGTTCAGAATCTCCAGCTGCTCCGTGGGAGAAAGATGGACAGTCCCCCTCCAAGGCCATTTACTGCTCTGAAAAATCCACTGGAGAGTTATCGTTATTATTGTCATATGCTTTCAAGTTGGAACCAACTCATGGTTGACCCTCTAGCAGGTTTTGAGAAGCTGTGAATTGTGCGAGAGAAAACTATTCATCTTTGCTGCAGCTGGTACCGTCAACTGCCTGCCCTCGGATTGGCCTTGCAACTCCCTAGAACTAAATGACCAGGGCTCCTTCTTAGTAGAACCTACTTCTGTGATGCGGATGGAGTAATACTTTAGGCCCAATGGAGGACTTTCATTGACTGATGTGACAAGACTCAAAATGAGGAAAAACAGCTGGATGGTCATTTTAGTACCACTGTAATGGCAACAATGGGCTCAAGCATGGCAGAGATTGTGAAGACAACACACCTAATACAACAGGTTTTCTATCTCATTCTTCCGAGGGAGCTCTGGTGACCTGGTGGTAAGAAGCTGTGTTATAATGCCTAAGGCACTCAGTTCAAATCCAACATGTGCCCTGAGGGAGAAAGAGGAAGTCAGCTATCAGTCTGTTCCAACTCAACAGTATACAATGTTGTTGTTGTTGTTGTTGTTGTGTATCACAAGAGTCAGAACCAACCCATAGCAGACCCTCCGGCAGGTTTTCAGAGGCAGTCATCGCACAGGAGGAGATTGTCCATCCTTCTCCCAGACAGCAGCTGGCGGCTTTGAACTGCTTCCCTTTGTGATTGCAGCACAGATTCTTGCCACTAGCCCATGAGAGCAGTCAATGTGATGGCACAGTGCAACAGCAACTGTGTATGTGTGTGTATTTATGTATATGTATGTACATATGGTTTTACAGTTTCTAAAAGTTGAGGGTGATATCTGAGCAGTATTTAGCTGTAGGAATGATGTTATATGGAGGAAAGAAGTTAAAAGCTTGCAATTGTAGAAAATGTTGATGTGATTTGTCCTCAAAGTGACACTCACTCCTATCTGACCCTTCAGAGGGTTTTCAGAGGCAGTAAATCACATAGGAGGAGGTTGCCCATCTTTCTCCCACAGAGCAGTTGGTGAATTTGAACTGAGAGCCTTTGAGTTGGCCGTGCAGCTCTTTACCGCTAGGCCACCAGAGCTCCCTTTAGTAGACATCACTGGTCCTGTTTTCCTGACGTGGCATCTGACAGTGAAAGTCAGCGTCCATCCTCCGAGCAGATAGTGGTCGAGCTGCTTCACCCTCTAGTCAGGGCTGGAGGGTGTTTCTGATTTCCACTTCAAAGTGTTTTCAAGAAAGAAGTTGGCATGCTCTTCAAAGTTCAGGCTGAAAATGACACTTAAAATGGAATCTTTCTGAGTCTGCATGCCTGAGAAAAAGTTTACAAGTTTCTCTGTTTTAAGGCAACTTGGTGTTTGTTTGAAATTGGCCATCATTTGGCTTATGTAACGAATATTTGTCAGGGCTGCCCACACACTTTTGAGAGATAAATATGACTCCTTCCACAAAAAATGTCAGCGTCTAAATAATTTTTAAAGTGCAGTGGAGCAAAGCAGTGTGAATTGCTCCAACAACATCTTCACAATTACGGATCAGGGCTAGGGTTTTAATATTGTTCTCTCCTGTAGCTGGGGAGGAAAAAAAATAAAACATACCATAGGAATTCAGAGTTGGAATTTTACACCTAAATGCTGAACTACAATTGTGTGGGAACTCCTTCTCAGGATGTGAAAACACATGTCAGAATAAAACCAGAAAATTTTACATGCAACTTTCAAGTTGCAAGTCTCCCATGAACTTACCACCAAAGTTTTCTTAGTTGTCAGCATCATCACAGAGTGTGTCTCCCTTGCTGTCTCCTCTACCATATTATTCTAGAAAGCTTTTAAGGAAAATATGGGCAGTATACCTGCTGCTTTCTGTGCTATTGTTAGGGGCCACTGAGTCATCTCTGGCCCACAGAAACCATGGGGACAGCAGACTGAAAGCCAATGAATTCTACACTCCCCTCACAGTTCCAGTATGCATGGCTGCAGCCAACATGTCGTTCCATCCAACCGAGGGTCTTCCTCTCCTTCACTGACCCTCTCCTTTCCCATGTCATCCTTTTCCAGGGACTGACCTCTTACAAAAACAAATGCACCAAAATATGTGAGACAAAGTCTCATCATCCTTTCTTCTAAAAAATATTCTGGCTGTACTCTGTCCAAGGTAGGTTTGTTTGCTGGTTTTGGTGGACCATGATGCAGTCCATTTTCTCTGCCAACATTGAAATTCAAAAGCATCGATTCTTGTTCAGTTGGCCCTGTTTTTTTACAAACTTTCATCTGCCAATTGGAAATTCTAAGGCTTGGGTCAGCTGCATCTTGGTCTTCAAAGTGACAACCTTGCTCTCCAGCACTTGAAAGAGGTTCTCAACAGCAGCTTTGCCCGATGGAATGCATCACTTTTTGTCTGCTCTTTCCAGGGGCACTGATTGTGGACCTGAGGAGAATGAAATCTTTGGTGACGTCAATCATTCTTTATTCCTCAGGATCAGATATTGTTGGTTGCAAATACCTAGCTTACTGTGCCCTGTGTACCGTGGAATCACACTACTGTGGACCACTGGTTTTCATCAGTTACTGTCAGGAAGTAGGTTGCCAGGACTGTGTTCCTAGCCTATTTCAGTGTCTGGAAGCTCTGTTCAAACCCTTTAAGCGTTAGAGCAACAGATAAGCCTCCACTGACGGACTGGTGGTGGCTGTGTAGGTACACTGGCTGAGAACTGAACACAGGTCTCTCTCACACAGAAGGCAAGGATTTGACCACTTTCTAATTGAGACGGTACCTTGACGTGTCTATCTTTGTATTTTAAGCTATCGGTGAGGGGAGAGGAGGAGAAAGGAACTGGTTAGAAGACTCTTCTATCTGAAGAAGGTGAAATAACCCTAAGTCAAATGATGGCTTGCTGGGAAGAAAATAGGGGAAAGCTGTGATATATTAAAGGGATATTTTCAGCACAGAAGTGAGCACAGAAGTTCAGCACAGACTTCATACACGTGAAGGCAGAGGAGAACACAGTGTTCTTTCGGGGCGAGGAAGGGGCTGTGGGTGACAGAGGGTGTCTACGTGCTCTGTGGAGGATGCAGAGAACGGAGGAGAACAGCAATAGGGCACAGGACTCCAGCTCGCTCCCAAGGAGCATGATTCAGTCTGCATCACACTCAATTTGTGAAAAGAGCTCTGGGGAAAAAATTAGGACAGTTTGCTTGTGCAAACTGTCAAAATGAGGAATGAAATAAGTGTGCTTGAACAGGGAGGGAGGGAGGGAGGGAAGGAGAAGAGGCTGGCATGAATAGATTGCCTTACACATTTTAGCTCCCCCTGATATCACAGCCACATCGACAGGACCCTGAAACTGGCCGATAGAAGACTGGCTCAATTTTCTCTAACTGCACATGGGATTTGGACTACCCATAGAGGAGAGTCTAGAAAAGCTACGCTAATCGAATTTCTTCATAAAGTGTCTCCCTCCATCAGCTCCATAATATACAACCATGATAATGGGGGTTTATGGTTTGCCCCAAGCAAAATGGCCTTTGGGTTCTTACCTCAACATAATAAACAGATAATTCAAATAAAAAGACAGCGTGGGCCATTAGGAACAAGCAAAAGTGGTCAAGAAAGAAAAAAAATAATCCATACTCTACACAGATATATCAGTGAGACAAAGGAAGGCCTGCTCTCCTCTCTAATGAATGAAAAATGCATTTAATTTAACCTGTTTAGCTTGAGAAATTATTTACTCTCACTTCCCCTCACACCGGACTCGGCTCCTCCTGGAATTGATGATGTATTCGAAGCGCCCCGAGTGCTGTAATGAATTGAGCTGGACACCAGAAGGCCGTGTTTCCTGCTCAGATACCATCGGGGCCCTCATCTTGCATCAAAATATAAAAAGCAACCCAGGTCCTACGCCAGATGTGACAGAGTCCATCCCAACTCGCGGCCACCCCACTAGGCTTTACAGAGTATATCACCAGGCTTTTCATTGGAGTCGTCTCTCTGTGGACTTGAACTTCTAGTCTTTTGGTTAGTTAGTAGCCATTCACAACTGTCCAGGAAGCCTTTAAAAAGCTAAGTACTCTCCCTCCCCCCCCCCCACCCCATTAGGCCTTACCATTGTGCTGCGGGGATGTGACCAGTACTCCTATTTTTAAGGTCTTTGTCTATCAAACTACACAAGCCAAGCATCACTTTGGTCACATCATAACAGATTCAAATCTCCCTTGACTCTGAGACTCACCACTTAGTAGTTGCAAGTGTGTGTCATTCTATTCCTTTTTCACATATTTACATATACTCACCTGCTTGCTGAAACTGAGGAGGCTCTGACACTTGCTGCAGAAAGTCAAGGACTAAAGCCTTCAATATGGACTGAAGCTCAACATCAAGAAGACAAAGATTCTCACCACTGGGCCAATTGGCAGCATCAGTATGGATGGTGAAGAGATTGAGATAGTTAAGTTTTAGTTTACTTGGTTCCACAGTCAACACTCCTGGTAATAGCAGCCAGGAAATCAGGAGATGAACTGCATTGGGAAAGTCAGCTGTGAGGGACCTCTCAAGAGTACTGAAG
>NW_006399774.1:7846183-7861752 GCF_000299155.1 Elephantulus edwardii | reverse complement strand
TTCTCACCACTGGGCCAATTGGCAGCATCAGTATGGATGGTGAAGAGATTGAGATAGTTAACAGTTTTCGTTTACTTGGCTTCACAGTCAACACTCTTGGTAACAGCAGCAAGGAAAGCAAGAGACAAATTGCATTGGGAAAGTCAGCTGTGAGGGACCTCTCCAGAGGACTGAAGTGCAACGACATCAGGCTGGAGACTAAAGTGTGCCTGATCCAGGCTATAGTCTTCGCAATTACGTGCTATGCATCAGAGAGCTGGACAGTGACTAGGGATGATAGAAAGAGAATTGATGCCTTTGAGCTGTGGTGCTGGAGAAGAGTGTTGAATAAACCATGGACTGCTAGGAGAACAAACAGGTTTGACCTGGGGGTGGGGGGTGTGAAGCCGGAATGCTCCATGGAGTCAAGGATTCTGAAGCTTCATCTGACATGCTTTTGGCATGTTGCAAGGAGGGTCCAGCCCTTGGAGAGGAACATCATGTTTGGGATAGTGGAGGGACAGTGCAGGAGAGGAAGACCTTCGATGAGATGGATCAATTCAGTGATTGGGTTAATGGAACTTGGTGTGTCAGAGACAGTGAGATTGGCACAGGATAGACCAGTGTGTAGGGCTCTTGTGCATAGGGTTGTTATGAGTCACAAGTGACTCAACGGCACATAACAACAGCAACACCAATACACATATGCAGGAAATGTTATCTTTGTATAAATGTGTGTGTGTGTGTAGATACATCTGTAATCTTTTGTTGTTTTCTAGTATTACATAACTTTTCATATTTTTTATGTCAATGCATCATGATCTACTATGTTTTATTATAGTGCCTTCAGAGCATTCTATAATTTAGATGTTCCAAATTTGACTTAATGATTCTACTGTTGATGAACATTTTGGTAGTACCATCAAGTATTGATGTTGCTGTTGTTACTCACTCCATCTGAGCCAGAACCAGCTCAGAGCTGGCCCTCCAGCAGGTTCTCCAAGATTGTAAATTAAATGGGAGGAGACTGTCCATCTTTCCTCCATGAAACATTTTGTGAATTCGAACCACACGCCTTTGAATTGGCACTGAGGTTCCTTATCCACTGAACCACCGGAGCTCCATCTTTCAAGTGTTACTAACCTTACTTAGGAGAAATGGAGGCATAGAAATGCTGGTGTTCAGCTACAGGTAAGTAACAGTAGAGTCATGAAATAGTTTGTGGTGGTGGTGTTGTTAAGTGCCTTTGAGTTGAGTATGATGCACAGTGATTCCATGAAAAATAGATCTGAAACTTGTCCTGTCATGTTCTATCCTGGTGGGCTTGAACCACTGATCTTTTGGTCAGCAGACCAATGTAGAATTGGCTGAGCCACCAGGGATACTCCCACCGTGTTATACCACTCCAAACTGGTCTCCCACTCTTCTGTGTGGTCCTTCTCTCCCCAAGAATGTTTAGAATGAGTCTTGAAGGAGGAACAGCTTCCTCGCTCTGGAAGTTCAGGACTTACCTTATATTACTGATGACTTCTGATTAGGAAAATCTTGCAAAGAAAGAAGTACTAAGTATGTTTGGCCTCAAATATCAGCTACAGAACAGTGAAAAGTGGTGACTCGTTTGAGGGTTGTGTTTTAGAGAGGCAGAGAATGAGCTTCTTGGAGAAATCAGATCACAAAGGTGCAGCCCATTGTTAAGGATACTTGCTGCTCTGGTAATAAGGGCCATCCTACAGGACAAAGGGCAGAGGGGGCGCTCCTTTGCCTCTTCCTAGTAGGTATCCTCCACCATCAGAGACATCAAAAGGAACTCAGTCAATTACTGTTCGCTTTGCTCAAAATCTACCTTTCTTCTCCTTCTACCTGAAGCATTTCCATTGAACCTCCATTACCCTCTTGCTCCAAACATGCTCTGTGTCACCCACAAGTCAGTAAGAGAGGAAAGCACTCACAAAACCACAACAAATGCTCAAAAAATGAAAAAGACTTGACAAACTCTAGGGACACAAACACACAGTTATGCTGCAAGAAAGTAAGGTCAGGAAAGATTTTTCTTCCAAAGGCAAAGGGTCAGTGTATGAAGCTGAGATTTGGGCATTTTTCAGATGAGAATGAAGACTAGGGGTGCATTTGGAATGAAAAATTTGAAACAATTGAAAAACACAAATGTTTCGGTTTGAAAACTGTAAGTAAATATATTTCAGCATGTTTCTTAAAAGGTGGGAGACATTAGAAAAATCAAATGGACTCCAACTCAACGGCTAGACCAGCACATTAAGAGAGAACTGCCAGTAATAAGGGAGATGCAGTTCAAAACCACAGTGAGATACCTTCTCACCACAGTAGCAGTGGCAAAATTTATGAGGACAGATAGCAACGAATGTTAGAGAGGATGAGGAGAGACTGGAACTCTCATGCACAGTTGATGGAATTGTAAAATGTTACAACCACTCCAAAAGGCAGTGTGGCATTTCCTACATAGAAACTCCATATTCCACTGCTAGGAATATACCCCAAGGAAATTAGAACTGAGACATAAATGGATATTTGAATACCAATGCTCACAGATTTCTTCACAATCACAAGAACTTGGAAACAGCCCAGATGTCTAACCATCATTGAACAAATTGAGGAAGTATGGTACATTCACACAATGGAATATTACGCAGCACTCAGTAATTTTGAAAACTATTAAATAACTTGGGAGAGACTGGAGAAAAATGTGCTGAGTGAACTAACTCAGTTTCATAAGGACAAATACTGCGTAAGACCAATATTGTAGAAATACAAAGATAAACGGTAAAACGTGTGTGAGGATTTAAGGGGGGGTAGGGTAGGAGCAGAGGAGTGAGGTTGGGCAGGGGGAAGAACATAGTGTTGTATAATTTGGTAGGTGGAGGGAAGGGGTAAAAGAAATGGAAAAGATCCAGCAGGGATCTGATAAGACAGGTTAACGGCATGTGTAGTTCAATGGTGATTAATTTTATAAAACACAGTGAGTGGATATGATTGTATGAAACATAATGTGAATATACATGAATTGTGTAGGCAAACTAATTTACAATACTTTTTAAAAAAAGAGAGAGAGGGAAACCTGCCAAAAAGTTCAAGCAGGGTTTAGAAGAGGCCATTGTCCCAGAAAAATCATTGCTGATGCCAAATGGATTCTGACTGAAAACAAAGAATACCATTTGTATTTTATTGACTAGGAAAAGGCATCTGACTTTGTTGAGAATAACAAAAAATGGCTAAAATGGAAAAGAATAGGAATCCTAGAACAATTATATGAAACTTATACCTAAACCAAGAAGCTCGTTCTAACAGAACAAGGGAATACTACATGGTTTAAGATCAGGAAAGGTTTGAGTCAGGGTGACAGCCTCTTTCCATAGCTATTCAGTCTGTCTGCTGAGCAAATCATTTGAGAAACTGAACTATGAAGAAGAATGTGGGATCGGGATCAGAGGAAGATTCATCAACAACCGACATTATGCAGATGACAAAGGTGCACTTGCTGAAAGTGAGGAGGACTTGAAATACTTGCTGTAGAACATCAACATCCACAGCCTTCAATATGAGTTGCATTTAAACATCAAGAAGACAAAAATCTTCATCCCTGGTAGATGGAGAAAAGATTGAAGTTGACAATTATTTCCTCTTACTCGGATCCACAATCACCACCCTTGGTACCAGGAGGGAGGAGATCAGGAGACATATTGCATTGGTAGAGTCTGCTGTCTGGTACCTCTCCAAATTACTGAGGACCAATGATGTCAGTGTGAAGATTAAGGGCGTTTGATTCAGGCTTTGATCTTTTCAATCACTAGCTATGCATCTGAGAGTGGGACAATGGATAAAGATGACAGAAGAAAAACTGATGCCTTTGAGCTGTGGTACTGAACATCCCATGGACTGTCAAAAGAAGAAACTTCTATGTATTGGAGAAGGTGTAGCCAGAATGCTCTTTGGAGGCAAGGATGGGAAAGCTCTGTCTCACATACTTTGGGCATGTTGCCAGCAGAGGCTATTCCTTGGAGAGGGACAAGCTTGGATGGGCAGCAAAAGAGAGGCAGACTCTCAACAAGATGGATTGACACAGTGACTGTAGAAATGGGCTCAAGTGTGTCAGAGATGATGGCGGGAATGGAACAGGAAAGGCCAGAGTTTGGCTTTGTTTTTCATAGGGTTCCTATGACACGTACTCAACTCAACTACACCTTACATCAATAACAACATAGCGATCCTAAGTACAACAGAAACCTCGCCCGTCTCTGCTTCCTCTTCAGAACCTCAATTGTGCTTAAGCCCATTGCTGCAGTCACTGTGTCTATTCATCTCAAAGATCTTCATAGTTTTCAATTACTTTGCTGAATACAATGTCCTTCTTCAAGGACTCACCCTCTCCCGACAACATGTTGTTGTTGTTGTTGTTATGTGCCATTGAGTCGCTTGTGAGTCATAGCAATCCTATGTACAACAGCCCTAAACTCTGCTCTGTCCTGTGCCAATTGCACTGTCTCTGACACTCCCATTCCAATTACCCCAGTCAGTGAATCAATCCACCTCATAGAGGGTCTTCCCCTCTTGCGCCATCCTTCCAAGCATGATGCCCCTCTCCAAGGACCTGTCCTTCCTTACAAGATATCCAAAGTATGCCAGACGAATCCCCAGAATCCTTGCCTCCAAGAAGCAGCCTGGTTTAACCCTCTCCAGGATGAATCTGTTTGTTTTCTTGGCAGTCCAGGGTACATTCAATACCCTTCTCCAACACCAAAGCTCAAAGGCATCAATTCTCCTTCTATCCTCCCTAGTCATTGTCCAACTCTCTGATGCCTAACAAGTGATTGCAAAGACCATAGCCTGTATAAGACACACCTTAGTCTTCAGAGTGACACCATTGTTCTTCAATACTTTGGAGATGCATGTCCAAACTACGTGAAACAAAGTCCTACTACCCTTGCTTCTGAAGGTCACATGGATTGCATTTCTTCCAAGACAAATCTGTTCTGTTCTTTTGGCAGATCTTTTTATGCTCAATACTCTTCACCAACACTACAATTCAAAGGCATACGTATTCCTTTGGTATTCCTTATTCATTCTCTTTCACATAAAGAAGAGACAATAGCAAATGTCCTTTAGGCTCAGTGCAGGCCCTTAGTCTTTAAAGTGACATCCTTGCTCTTTAGCACTTTAAAGAGATCACCAGTAACAGATTTGCCCAATGCACTGCTTCATTTCATTTCTTGACTGCCATTTCTATGGGCACTAATTGTGGGTGCAAATAAAATTAAATCTTTGGCAACTCAATCATTTCTCCATTTAATTGAGATGTCCCTTTTTGAAGGAAAGATGGGAGAGAATGGGGCCATAGGGTAGCCATATGAGAAAATGCAAGAGAATTGATAGAATCCATGCCCTGCAGTTTCTTGCAGATAAAATCATCTGAAATTCTGTACAAAAATGAAGCTTTCAAACCAAAACCACTTCTTGTCTCAGGTGATTTGTTAAACAAAAATTTTGCCTCCACTTTAAAAAAACAGAGAGAGAAGCAGAAGCTCTTCCCTTCATTACAGCATCAGAGACACACAACCCAGCCCCCACCCAGCAGCCTTCCTGAACACAGATTGATCTGGCTGCAGGGAGATTTGTGGCCTCTGTGGCTTGATTGTATAAATACCATAATCTATCTCTACTCCCCAGAGGCTACCACTGCTGAAGTGGATTAGCATGCAAACTTTGGAGTCTCTGGAGTGCAGAGTTCAAATCCTGAGCTTAGGTCCTTAGTAAAGATGAGAGGGGCAAGTCTCCTGGTTTGCTTCCATTGGGGAATAGAGAAAGGCAGTGAGAGTTATGGATATTAATCTTGTTCAGAAGCTGCTCAGCCCACAACATAGAGCACTGATCCTCATCCAGAGAAATTGGCAATAGCCCACTGACTGCTGCCTCTTGACATTCATTCTGGTCTCTTTCAAATACCTTATGAATTTTTTTCCCCCTGAAAGAATTCACAGTGTAGCTGTTTGTTCACTGGGAGAGAGAAGCCAGTTGTGTGTCTGAAGTGCCTATTTGGGCTCCAATGATGTATTTAAATGAAGATCAAGTAATCTGTGATTGTCTGCATGTTGTGAGCACAGAAACCAATGGGTTTTCTTGCCTTCTCTCTTTACAGGTGTATTTCTACTGGATCTGCAGGGATGCGAGGGCTTTTGAGTGGTTTGCTGACCTCTTGCTCTCACTAGAAACCCAAATGAGTGAGCGCGGGAATGCTCACTTCCTGAGTTATCACATATTCCTCACTGGCTGGGATGAAAATCAGGTATCGGCAAAACTTTGAGGATGAGCAATAGTCCCTAATGCTTCTAATAATAGAGCAGAGAGGAGAGGAATCATTTCAATGATGAGCTATACAGTCATTTCGGGGCATGAAAGAAGTATGAGAGGTTCTTCAAAGGGAAAAGATAACATCAAACCAGATTAGAAAGAATGATTAAAATCACAGCAAAAAGGAAAAAAAGAACCTACAGTTAACTTGCTGGTGAAATAGAAAAGATAAAGAACTGGAACAGTTGATTAGGGGGCCACAACCCCAAGTTTGGAAATCTAAATTGTGTTACTAAAAGTTACAAATGTCTCCTTAAGAGTGGTATCAAGCAAATGGTGTTTATTGTTATATCATTTTGTTAAACCTCTAGTTGATTCTAGTCTTCTGCTTGGACCAGTTAAATGGGTGAATTTCCTGGGTGTTTATATACAAAACTGTGGATTTTTAAGTATTTGTGTTTCCATAGAAAATAAGTAATACGAACACATGATTTATGTACAGATCTTTCTTCTAAGGAGATCCTATAAATTGTGTTCATGTATTTTAGATGATCTTATGTTTTGACAGGTGTTCCGCAGTGTACTGTGTTAGTGAAACACTGAGGTCGAGTCTACACAAGAAGGAGAACTAACATAACATTGTATTACAGGAAGACCTTTAATATTAATAGTATTGATGGCTGCCACAGTCTCATTCTTTTTAACTGCTTAAATATGGAAGCTAGCAATGATTAATAGGTTATGGAATATTCATTCCAGCTGGCACTCTAGCAGCTACTATCCATATTTACTTTAAGGAAACTGTATTAGTGTTAAGGAAATTTACACTGATCAGATTTACAAATCAAGTTTCACCCTTAAGTATGAGCTTGCTCACCCTGCCTCTAGCTGTCTCTAGTTCTGTCTCTAGCTCTGTCTCTAGCTCTGTCTCTAGCTTTCTCTAGTGCTCTAGCTCTCTAGCTCTCTTCCCCCCTCCTCTTCTCACTCTCTCTGTCTCTCGTTCGCTAACCCTATAATACATCCTTGTAATTTAACTCCATGCTTCTGCACATGAATAAGACTGTATTTGAAATCTGTCGCTAGATGAATTTTGATGGATTATGTACTGTCCTCCTTAAATATCTTACTCTTCTGGGATCATTTGAAATATAGGTCTCTTGAGAACAAGCCTTGAAACATCTTAATGATATTAATAGTGTTAATTATGCTTTCCAAACAAACATTTTCATTATTCAAATGGGATTTTTGACTAATGATCCATTTGGTGAAGGATAGATACGGCCTTTGTCTTTTACTTACTGGTCCCATACGCTCTCTTCTGCTTCTAACATGAATTGGTCTCATGTGTCTATATCACACACCCCATCCTTGAAGTTGGGAGACAGGCTCTGTTTGATTTCTGACAACACGAGCCAACTCTATCACATCTCTGCCACTTTCAAAATCACACTATAAAATATGTTTTCTTTTTCCCCTACAAGTTAATTGAAATAGATTTGTTCTCTTAACATTGCCATGACATATTAGAAACCATTTAGACACCCTAATTCAGGCAGGATATCACCAATCTCAACATTAAAGGGGGAAAAAAATAATTGGTACCTTCTGTCAGTAAGGAATCAAGAGACTGCTATTGAAATAGTCAATTGTTGAACGGAATTCGTCAACATCCAAGTGGCAGGATGACAGGGACAGAAGGAACAGATGGGAGAGGTAGAGTGAAGGGCAAATCAACAGGCTTTGGAGAGTAATTGAACAGTGCGTTGAGAAATATGGCACAAATATCACTCCAAATGTTTAAGCCTCTGTGATTGGTGGATCAGTGATATCACCCACATACATAAGGAAGTCCTTTCTTCAACTAAATAATGACCAAACGCTTTAGCAACAATATAAGTTCCTTCTAACCTGGTTCCACCTCACTTGCGCTACCCTTTTCCAAACTACCTATGTCCTCCCATCATCCCCTGTGTGTCTGAACTTCCTTGTCTTTATTCTTTATTTCTCTATACTTTGTTTTCTTTCCTGGTAGGATCATGGTCTCATTTATAGCAAACTGTGCCCATGAGTTGCACCTCAGCTGGATTACCTCTTCCTAACAAAGTGGAGAAATCATCTCTTTCCTCTTCATACCACTCAGTCCATAGCACACTCCCTTTCTACAGTAGTAACTCAGGGATTGTGCATGTAAGTAAACTGAAGTCATGACTAATTCTCAAAGTGAAATGATTCTATTTTACTTACAGTAATTAACTGGATATAACCATAAGCATGCCACTAAACATGTCATGGGGAATGTGAACACAGGATTATCCTCGCAGGAAAACAAGAGTTTGCGATGAAAATTTGGGGTTTATCTTTGTAGTTTATAATCATTTGAACTGTAAAAATGGAAGAGTCTTGAGAAGTAAAGGCTCAAAGTATGGTCCAGAGACTTGAAACTATTGGAAAGCAGCTATGTTTTGAAGTAGAAGAATAAGAAAAAAATTGTAATGTTTTCTTCTTGACTCCAAAAGCAATTCCAAAGGAAAAAGAAAAGAACCCCACAGTCACTAGGGGTAGAAAAGGAAATTATAAAGCTTAGATAAAAAATAAATGATACAGAAAACAGGAAGGGCTAGAAAAAATCAGCAAGACTAAACGTCAGTTCTTTGAGAAGATAAAAGAAACTGAGGAACCACTGGTCAGACTGGTAAAGATGCAAATAACAAAATAAGAAACAAAGCAGAAAAGACCATCTGAGATTAAAAGGATCATAACAGAGTAGCACGAAAAAAATCCTACTCCAACAAATTTGAAAACGTAGAAGAAATGGACACATTTCTAAAAATGCACCTAAACTTACACCAGCTGGGGGCGGGGGGAGGGATTGTAAGAAACCTGTAACAAAAGAATAAACGGATGATGATGCCATTTAAAAGAAAAAAAAGACAACTAACAAAAATCTCCTCCACTGTATAATTCAAACAATTTCACTATATAATTCCAGCAAACATTCAGAGAAAAGTTGACACCAGTCCTAGTCAAACTATTCTAGAACATGAAAAGGAAGGGATGGGATGGTCTCTAAATTATTCTATGAAATACGCATAATCCTGAGACCAAATCCAAACAAAGATAGAACTGAAAAAAAATCCCTATATCAATATCACTCATGAATATAGATTCGGAGATTCTGGGCGTAAATTTAACCAAGAGAATTGGCAGTACATCTATGTCTATATCTATATCGAGGGAGCTCAGGTGGTAAGTGTGCAGTCCTCACTCTTACTGTGCTGCAGTCCCAAAGGCATGCAGTTCAAATCCACCAGCTGTTCCCTGGGAGGAGATTGAGAAATCTCCTTCTGTGCGAGTTACTGTCCCTGAAAACCTGCTGGAGCGTCAGCCACAGGTCATCTCCTAACCGACAGCACACAACAGCACCAACAATACCTATCTCTATGTCAATGTTGTGTATCTGTATCTATCATGAGCAAGTGGATTCAATATTGGGAATGCAAGAATGATCCAACTATAGAAAAGTAATCAATGTCATTTACAACAATAATGGGGGTGAAGGAAATTAAAGCATGAACATCTCAGTAGATATAAAAATGACTTTCAATAAAATAAAACATATTTTCCATGATAAAAACTCTCAGCAAAATAAGAATAGAAGGGAAATTCCTCAACAAGATTAAGGAGATATAGATAGATAGATAGATAGATAGATAGATAGATAGATAGATAGATAGATAGATAGATACAAAGTCAACAACTAACATTGTTCTCAACAGACTCTGGAAGGATTCTCCTTGATAATGGGAATAAGACATGGATACTTTTATTACCAATATTATTCAGTATTGCACATTGTAGTCCTGTAGGAGAAATATGAGCAATCTCTTCCCATTCACTTGCCTACCTCTGAAAACCCTCTGGAATGCTAGCTGTGAGACAGTTCCACCTCAGTGGATTTTTGCGCGAGAATCTAATTTGCCGTGTAAACCTTCACCAAAAACACAATAAAATATTTAAAAAGAAATAAATTTTTCAAAGTTTTAAAAGACACATCCAACTTACAGGTACCTAAGGAAATCAGGACCTTCTTCGAAACCAACAAAGAGAAAGAACCTTCTTCTAGACCCTTCTCTCAGAGCTTGCCTTCAAAACTCTGCCCTTGGACTTTTGGCTTCTTAAACTGTAGGAGGATACATTTGTTTATTGAGATTGTCCACTTGTGACATCTCTATTGCAGCTATACTCTAGAACCAAGACAAATGGTAAAACTCAGTTTCTTCCTAGGCAGTCACGTGTCTTTAATCTGGCAATACCCTTCTCAAATACAGAGGGCTCAATACCATGTCAGTGAAGGTAGCTAGTGAAGGTTAATTTTGAGATGTTTGGCAAAAATAAAGTCCTTTTGTGTTTACTTACTTGTACTTATGGTATGCCACTCTTTAAAAAAAAAAAAAAAGAAGAAGAAGATTCCAGACTGATATAATTGGATGTCTGCTGTATATAAGGGAGCTCTGGTGGCCTAGTGGTAAGGAGCTGCCCTGCCAGCTCAAAAGCACATGGTTCAAATTCACCAGCTGCTCCTTTGGAAAAGCTGGGGTATCTCCTCCTCTGTGGCTTACTGCCTCCTAAAACCCGCTGGACAGGTTAGCTGTGGTTCGGTTCTGATTCCACGGTTAATTATATGTAAAGAAAACCCTGGTGGCCTAGTCCAGTGGAGTGGTGCTGTTAATTCAAAGGTGGAGCCCCCCCCGAAATCCCAATTCACCAGCAACTCCACTGGTAAAGACGGGCAATCTCCTCCCCTGGAATTTACACCCTTGGAAGGCCCACTGGAGGTCAGCCGTGAGCTGGCACTGAGTATTCTGAGACTGTGTAAGGTCATTTGCTCCAACTGGAACAGGGCAGGGCAGAAGGCAACATGGCATACATTGCCTTTCCTCAAGTGCAGAATCTGTACTGAGAATAACAACAAGCATTTTGAGTCACATTTCAAAAAATCTTTGCATTAGATCTACAAATGAATCTAACCAGGTCATCCTTGATGAAATAGAAAATAGTTTGTTTTGTTTTCTTTATCTAAATGCCTTCTAATTCAGAAATTTTACTTCAGGCGATTCACATAGCTTTACACTGGGATGAAAATACTGATGTGATCACAGGCTTAAGGCAAAAAACGTTCTACGGGAGACCCAACTGGAACAATGAGTTCAGACAGCTGGCCTACAAGCACCCAAGGTAAGGGGGGTTTCCTGTCCCAGCACCCCAGGTAAGATGGGTCTCCCATCCCAGCACCCCAGTTAAGGTGGGTCTCCTGTCCCAGCACCCCAGGTAAGGAGGGTCTCCTTCCCTATCTGTGCACAGCCGCCCTGGAGAAGTGGCAATCAGGCCTCCAATACAGGTTCCCGGGCACTGGCTATGATAGAGGACCTCTATTTAGAGATGAAACCTCTAAGTTGGTCCCTGGATGTTTTCAGACACTGTAAACCCCTTTACTGGCTTTCGATCTCTAACAAGCATTGATTAAGCTGAAATTTTTCAACCTTAACCTCCATTTGAAGATGCTATTTCTTAAACTATGTCTATCTTCCAGAAACTTTTGGAGGAAATACTTGAACTCTAATTAACCAACTGGAGAATTCATTTATGTCCAGCCGTAAACTGTAGCTAGCCTGTCTAGCAAAAGCAGACAGAAAATGTCTAATAACAAGCAGGGAATGAGGATAAAGAATTTAGGATCTGGAACCCAAGTGCTTGAGTAGAGATGCCGGCTCTGTCATTACCTACCGCTGACCTTGGGCAGGAAATTTACCCTTTGTCTCAGTCTCCTCCTCTGTAAAATACAGATAAGAATAACCCTTCTCTCCCAGGGAAGGAGAGGATTGAATGAGCTCCTACATTTAAAATGCCCAAAACAGTGTTTTCACAGAATGAGTACTCACCATGTATTAGCTGTTACTACTAACATTTACCATAATCATCACTACCATTGTTATCCTTCAATAATAAACTTCAGTGTGAAGGAGAAAGAGGTTACTGCCTGTAGGTCCACAAGATGTCCCTAAGTATCCCCAGACAGTCTCTCCACCTGCAAGAAGCTACTGACTGTGTGATGTTGAACAAGGTAGCATTGTAGGGCTCTAGTTTCTCCAGTGCAAAATATGTTATCCACTCACAGTATTACCTTCATAATCTAAAAAAAAAGAGTAACTTGAAAGGAGTCCTGGTAGCACTGTGCATTACTGATTGAGTCACTAACCAATGGGTCAGAAGTATGAATCCCCCAGCCGCTCCGTAAGAAAGTTGGGCATCTCCCGATGTAAAGATTTACATCCTCAGAAGCCTGTGGGGGTTGCTCTGAGTTGGAAAAGACTTGACAGCTGTGATCTTAGTTGGGTTTAGTGAGGTGAAGAAGTGGGTAACGCGTAAGGCAATCATCAGTTGTTGTTATGTATACAGCCTCTAATTATTTCCCTTAAATATGAAGAGGATGTTAATGAGGTGGATTACCCACAGTAATAAAGCTTCAGATATACCAACAGTCACAAAGATGGGGTGGGGCTGCACAACGTTTTAACTCATCCCCCACATGTGCTTCCAATATTCTCTTTCAACATTCTACAGTGTCTACTTCCTCCTGCTCTTTTCTCAGTCTCTATTTCTGGTGCCCATACCCCAAGCCTCTTCCAAGCTCTAACAGCCACTGACCACCATCCTGAACCCACCTTATGCTGGTCCAAGGGCAGAGACTGAGTAATTCTGTCTGCAGTTCACATAGTGAAATTCTAGGTAGGAAACTAACAACAGGGCACATGTGTGTAACATTACAACTGGGGCTTTCCAATACTGTTTTCTCCTTTTGTTGTTTTTCTTTGTGTTGTTGTGTGTCATCCAGTCAAGTCCAGTCTCCATGGATGGCCAAGGGAACAAATAGGTCTGTCCTGGAGAAGGTGAAACCCTCTGGTTTGCTCAATGAGGACAAAGATTAGGAAGGTCCATCCCACATACTTTAGACACATAGCCAGGAGGGATTAGTCCTTGAAGATGGACATAATGCTTGGAAGGAGAGAGGCTCAGCTCAGAAGAGGAAGACCCTGGATGAGATGGATTGACACAGTGACTGTGGCAATGGGATCACGTGTGCCAGAGATGGTGAGGTTGGCTCAGGATAGGGCAAGCTTCATGGGGTTGCTTTGGGTCATAATTTACTCAATGGCAAATAACAACAGCAACAGTCAAGTACAACAAATAGCCACTCTGTGAACAACAGCATTTAAGAGTTCTGTCCTATCCTGTCCCATCCTTATCATCCTCAATATATTTTAATCCATTGCTTCTACCACTGTGCCATTGCATCTCATTGAAGGTCTTCCTCTCCTTCACTGACCCTCCACCTTTCCAAGCACGAAGTTCATTTCCAAGGAATAGCCTCTCCTAAACATGTTAGGTGAAGAGATTGAGATTGTTCACAGTTTTAGTTTGCTTGGCTCCATAGTCAACACTCTTGCCACCAGCAGCCAAAAAATTAAAAGATGTATTTCAATGGGAAAGACCTCTCCAAAGTACTGAAGGCAATGGTGTCACTCTGGAGACTAAGGTGCACTTCATACAGGCCATGGTCTTTGCAATCACTTGTTCTGCATCAGAGAGTTGGACAATAACTAGGGAGGATAGAAGGAGAATTGATGTCTTTGAGCTGTGGTGCTAGAGAAGAGTATTGAGTGTACCATGGACTGCTAGGAAAACAAACAGATTCATCCTGGAGAGGGTTAAACCGGGCTGCTCCTTGGAGGCAAGGATCCTGGGGCTTCATCTGACATACTTTGGGCATGTTGCAAGGAGGGACCAATTCTTGGAAAGAGACATCATGCTTGGAAGGGTGGGGGGACAGTGCAGGAGAGGAAGACCCTCTATGAGGTGGATTGATTCAGTGACTGGAGTAGTGGGGGTGAGTGGTCGGAGACAGTGAGATTGACAGAGCAGGGTTTAGGGCTGTTGTACATAGGGTCACTATGAGTCACAGGTGACTCGACAGCTCATAACAGTAACAACAACAAGTCCAAAATATGTGAGACAAAGCTTCACCATCTTTATCTCTAAGGAACATTCTGGTTACACACTCTCCAAGGCACATCAGTTCTTTGGACAATCCATGGGATCTTCAGCGCTCTTCTCCAACACCATGGCTCAAAAGCTTTAATTCTCTCCTGTCATCCTTGTTCATTATCCAGCTCTCGGATGCACTGCAAGTGATTAGAAGGACTATGACTTGATTTGGGAGTGCCTTAGTCTTTAAACTGACATCATCATTATTCAGGAATTTGGAGAGACCTCTGACAGTGGACTTTCCCAAAGCTATACATCTCTGTTTCTCCCGACTGCTGATACCATGTGTATTGACTTTGGATCGAAACAAGATGAACTCTAATTTCTCCTTTCAGGAAAAAGAAATTCATTGGCTACATGTGCTGCACTCCTTGTTTAATGATCATGGGATGATTTTTCCTAATTTGCAGGTGTTTGACTAGTACACATGTATCTCAGTTTTAAGTTCTTTGAGTAAGCTCCACTCTGTTAGGATTGACCTTTCTTGACATCTTCTCTTCTATTTGTTTATACTTACTACACGTGGCATTAGCAGCCCGGTGGGGAAGGCCTTTCAGATCAAACCATTTAATTATCTCCTTTCCCTCTGAAGGGTATGAGTCAGGAATAGAGAGTGTCGAGAGGCAGAGAGTACAGCAAAGCTTGCCTTGCTCTGCCCAGGAAACGATGCTGTGCAGTACTGAGAAGTGAATCTGCCCAGTCTTGGCAGGAGCAAACGAGGTAGGGAAACTCTACAGCTGTCTGTTTTCCTGGCTGCATTTTTGTGAGGAGTGTGTTTGCTCCTTTTCTTAAGCTCTAGGCAAAATTAAATCTATGTTGTTATTGTTGTACCACCAAGTCAACTTCAACTCCGGGAGACCCTCATACAACAGCACAAAATCTTGTCTGATCCTGTGCTATGTTCAAATCTCTGCTGTGCTGAAGCCTGTTGATGAATCACTGCATCAACACATCCCATTAAGGATCTCTTCATTTTTATTCTTTCTTGTTGGGTGGCATTATTACTATTACTATTACTATTATTACTATTATTACTATTATTGATTATGCAAAGGCATTTGACTGCATGGACCAAAACAAACTGTGGCTGACTCTGAGAAGAATGGGGATCCCAGAACATTTAATTGTGCTAATACGAAACCTATACTTGGACCAAGAGGCAGTCGTCA
>NW_006399774.1:7844187-7845442 GCF_000299155.1 Elephantulus edwardii | reverse complement strand
TTAGAGAGGGACATCATGCTGGGTAGAGTAGAGGGACAGCGCAGGAGGGAAGACCCTCTATGAGGTGGATTGATTCAGTGACTGGGGTAATCGGGATGGGTTTGTCAAAGGCAATGAGATTGGCACAGGATAGAGCACGGTTTAGGGCTGTTGTACATAGGGTCGCTATGAGTCGCACACTACTCGATGGCACATAACAACAACAACAACAACAGCATTACTATTATTATTATTATTATTACATGGATTTTTTTCTTCCTTTTTATATAATTTATTTAATTAAAATAGTCATCTTGGCAGTTACCACAGAAAAGTAACATAGAAAATGAAATTTACATCTGGGGACCAAAATTCACAAATGAAGAGCAGGATGGTGCCTTACCCCTTACCCTCCTGCTTCTCAGAATGAAACACCTCATTACACCAAGGATCACAAAGGGCTGATCTTTGGGCTGATACTTTGGTGATTTGAATGTCGCAAAGCACAGGAAAATTGTGCAAGTTTCCACAAATGGGGTCTCTCTATTTTTGGCTAACCCTCTGTGCTCCCATCCATGATGTCCTCCAGGAACTAGTCCCTCCTGACAACACGCTCAAAATACACGAGGCTAAGTCTCGCCGTTGTGTTTCTAAGGTGCATTCAGCCTGCCCTTCTTCAAGACAGATTTGTTTGTTCTCTTGTCAATTCAGTGTTGAGAATTTGGGGTATTCTGTACCCTCACCAATACTACAATCCGAAGGCAAAGTTACGTATATAGACATTCGTAGGACTCTGTACAAATTTTTGACACAGCAGCTTTCTGAACATGTCTCCCTCAAGGTGACTTCTCATCCAAGGAGTGTTGTTGCTGTGTGCCATCAAGTTGGAATCAGCTCACCTAGCTGAGCCTCCAGAGGGTTTTCCGAGGCTAGAAATCCTCGCACAGAGCAGCTGGTGGGCTTGAACCACTTGCCTTTGGGTTGGCAGTGTGACTGCTTGCCCACTAGGTGACCAGAGCTCCTCATTCTCCAGAGTAGAGGCCTCAATGCCTGCATGTCACTTAATAAGCCTCCACAATGTCCTTCCCCACTCCAACTGTTAGCGTGTTGCCTACAGGTACCAATGAGTTGGCCTCTTAACTCCTTCAATCCTTTGCACAATGAGATCAGACTCTTGTGATCCATTGGGCTTTTTTTTTTAATTTAGTTTGTTTATTTTTCATTTCAATGAACATCTACAGAGATTTTGGAATTCCATTCATTCATTGTTGCACCC
>NW_006399774.1:7824111-7843930 GCF_000299155.1 Elephantulus edwardii | reverse complement strand
CTTTTAGACTATTCTCTCCCCCATACACTTCAATGCCGTAAACATATTTCATCCATTGGGCTTTAAATGGCTATGTTTGAAAGAATATGGGCAGGTCTTTCTTCCTGTCTCTCTTATCTTACAAGCCCTGCTGAAGCCTGTTTGGTATGAAAGCAGCACACAGCCTCCACCTACAAATGAGTGATAACACACTGGCCAGGAACAGAACCGGGTTTCCCATGTGGAAGGTGAGAGTTCGACTTTTGAGCCAGTACTTTGTTCAATACGCTGAGCTTCTAGATTATGGAAACTTGTTCAATAGCATCAAAATGTCATTAATATTAGATACATGCATACAAGGAAAAATTATTCTTTTATCCCTGCAATATCAGAGCTCAGAGAAGAGCCCTCTCATCAAGGCAGAAGCTTAGCAACACCCTTCCCCAAAGACTTTCACAATGACCCCCTGGAAATTATTTTTGTTTTCTGCTGTGCAAAAAGATTTATGTTTAATGAAGCTTTTAATGAAGAAATCTCAGAATGAGAATGCCAATAAAATCTAATTTTTAAACAAGAAAATCTAATATCGAAAAGTATTTCAATATCCTGGCCTTTGTCCAGCTACAAATGAAACAGACAATCCAATTACTGTTCTGTACAAAGGACAAAATAACATTAATTTTCCTCAAGATGGTTATTAAAGAGCTAAACAGTGTGTTTTCCCCTTATTATGTCAACGATAGGTTTGTTCCCAAGTCTGCTTGGCTACTCTTCTAAGACAGGTTGCCTGTCATTAGCTCGTATCTTTTGGCGAAGATGGGTCAGAAGAAATCGGTGCGTTTGTTAGTTGTCTCTGAAAAGGCTCTTTGTTCTTGAGGATCTTTGAAGTAAGATGCTCAACCATTTCTATTCATCAGCACGATACAGAGGGCCTAGTCTTTAAAGAACATTTACCTACTCACTCAAAGCTTGAGTTTGTTCTTGTTCTATGAAGAAGGAGTTAACTAAAAAGAATAAAGTGAAGATGGGAGGGGGGGCATTTTTTATAGAACATGAAAAACAGTACCAAAAATAAAGCTGGAAGGGAGGCAGATCAAAGAGAAGCATGCACGCTCTAAAGGAACCAGAAAATTGCAAAAATAACAGTAATGGGGAAACAAATTGATGGACAGCAAATGAATACAAATAAGGAGAGGAGAAGAAGATATTAAAAATAGATCAAAGACTAGAAAGTAGAAAATATGAAAGAGGAATCTGTTGTTTTTGTTTGCAATTAATTTCAGTAATTATATCAGCTGTACTACAAAAATACAAGTATCTTTTCTTTCCAAAAATTATCAACGAATAGCAAAGGGATATATAAAATCTCTTCTTGAAATGCAATGCTCCAACTCATATGTGACAATTGTTGCATGCTTCTTAAATTAGACAAGCTCTGAAAAGTGCTCTAAACACAAAAACAGAGAAATTCATTCTCCTCATTAAAGTTTAGTGGGCTAATTAAACGTGTGCATTTGCATCCATGTCTTATTAAGCTACAGAAATGTGTATCCTCTACAAAAATGGAAGTTGTAGTTAATTTTTCTTGTAAACTTTATCAATATGTTCTCAAGCTTTAGAAAAACATTCAGAAAACAAGGGATCATTTTCCAAGGGGGTAGGAAAGTAAATATAACTTCGTCACTTCCAGTCACTTTTTTAATAAACATACATTGCACATGTATGCAACCTTCTGGATTTGTGGATCAATATTTTAAATCATTAAATACTGCTACTCCTCCCTCAGTTTGCAGTACTGGGGGTGAGGGAGCTAGTGCACTGCCGTGCTGCTTGAAGCTGCAGCACTGGCATTTCAAGTCCCAGCAGACCCTCCCATGGTGGACAGCTTTAAGACGAACACCCAGACTAAGACAGATTAAGAAGCAGGACTGGCCATCAACTTCTGAGATAACAGACCTTCAAATACCCTGAGGAAACTGGAAGAACATTGTTGGATATTTTGCCAGAAGATGAGCCTTCTGGGTTGGAAGCCCCTCAAAGTGTGACCAGGGAAGAATTATCTCTTCAAATAGAGTCTATCACACTGACCTGGATAGAACAAAGCTCTCACTCAACGAAGGACCTTCATTTGATGATGGGGCTGGATTCGCAATGAGTAGAAATGAGCTATAAATATCCAATAGTAATTGTAAAATGGAACTACTACAATGGCCTTGAGCTTGATAGAGACCGTGAGCCTGGTACAGGATAAGGTAAATTTCAGATTGCTGGTTCATAAGGTCATTATGAATCATAGTCAACTTGATAGTACCTAACAATTGCAACAGTTTTAACTAATTAGATGAATGAATTTTCCATAGAATTATTCGCTTTCTTCTTCCATTTCAGATTTTAGATAGTACGTACAGTTTGCCATTTTTCACTTATCTACTGAGCACATTACCATGTCTTGTAGCTGTAAATCATGAGCCTAGTGGTATAACACCTATCACACTGGGCTGCTAGCCAAACAAAACCCACCAGCCCAGCGTGGAGAGAAAGAGGGGCAGTCCCCTCCCTTAAAGCTCTGTAGCCTTGGCAACTGATGGAGCATCCCTTCGAGTCAGAACTGCCTACATGGTATTGGGTTGGGTTTTTAGAAGGATGATGTAAAAGTTGAATCAATTGTCGTTATTGTTAGGTGTTATTGAGTCAAGGACATCATATGGTGTCTCTATGAACAACAGACCTAAACCTTGTCCTTCCTCTCTCGTGCCCTCCTCATAATCTCTGACACACTTGAGCCCATTACTGCTGTAACTGTGTCAGTCTATCCCAGTAAGTGTCTTCATCTCTTTTGCTGACCCTCCACATTTCCAAGAATTATTCCATTTCCAAGGGATTACCTCCCCAAACAACATGCCCAAAGCAAGAGAGACAAAGCTTCCCCATCTTGCCTCCAAGGAGCACTCTGGATGCACTCTCCCCAAGACATATGTGTTTGCTCTTTGGGCAGTCCATGGGATTTTCAGTAATCTTCTTCAACACCACCGCTCAAAGACATCAATGCTTTTGCTGTCATCCTTATTCACTGTCCAGCTCTCAGATACATGGCATGTGATAGAAAACACCATAGGCTGAATTAGACACACCTTAGTCTTCAAACCGATGGTTGTTTGCCATTATTTTGGAGAGGTCCCTATCTCGCCCAATGCAATACGTCTCCTAATCTCCTGACTGCTGGTACCAAGGGTGTTGATTGTGAATCCAAGCAAGAAGAAATGATTGGCAACCTCAATCCTTTCTCTATCTATCATTATGTTGTTTTTTGTCCCAGTGATGAGGGCATTTGGTTTTTGATGTTGAAATGCAAGCTATGCCAGTTCTTATGCATCAAGCATTTCAAGTCCTCCTCACTTTCAGCAAGCAAAGTTGTGTCACCTGTACAATGCACATTGTTGATGAATCTTCATCCAATCCTGATGCCACACTCATATTCATAAAGTCCAGCATCACGAATTATTTGCTCAGCACACAAACTGAATAGGTACGGAGAAAGGATACAACCGTGACTCATGTGACTCACACCGCTTCTTAATTTTAAACCATACCATGATTCTTTGCTGCATCTGGACAACAGCTTCTTGACCTGGGTGTAGATACTGTAAGAGCACAATTCAGTACTTTGTGATTCCTGTTCTACATTTTAGCCACAATTTGTTATGATCCACATAGTCAAATACCTTTGCATAATCAAGAAGACACAGATGTTCTTGCTTCAGCTTCTTTGCTTTCAGCCAGGATCCATCCACAACTTTGAAAGGTTGGCCATTTCTTTCATAGGGGATCTTTAATCCACTAATTAGTTTCAGAAATGTAAAAACACCTTAGGATTAGATGGGCAACCATGTCCATCTGGCCTTACAATTGCTGTGGACAAACCCTTATCTTCTCTTCTGTGGAGGCATATGCCTCTTATAGACTTTTTTTTTTAAAGTAGCATTCCAATTACGATATTCAGTGCTCATTTACTAATGAGATAGTCTAAATATTCACTACAAATGTTCATATATGAAACATTCAGGTTCCTTAAAAAAACTAAACCTAGCCAGATGTAGACTAGACAAAGTAACTAGATAATGGACACAGCTGAGTTGAGTGAAGAGAAAGACAAATACAATAAGGCCATCAGCATGCACAAACAGACTTAAATAGAAGTTTATGTCATAATATCTTCATGAGAGAAACAAAAACAGCATATTCCAATGCCTGGGCTACTGTTTGCATATTTAAGTAGTGTCCTTCTATTAGATGGTACATAAGCCTCTTGTCTACAGTCAAATGATGTTTCAATGAACATCACTGCTATTATCTATTTGAAGCTGTGAAGTGTGGGCAATAGAAGGACAGCTGAGCACTAGAAGGCTTTGTCATTATTCGATCAAGGCTTTTTTTGCTATTGTTGTTCGGTGCCTTCAAGTCAGCTACAACTCTTCGCCATTCTATGAACAACAGGTCAAAACCTTGCCCTATCTTCTTCCATCCTCACAATCTCCTCCATGTACAAATTCATCGTTGCAGTCGTTGGTTCAGTCCACTTCACTGAAGATCTGCCTCACTCTCTACTTTCCCCAGCATGATGTCCATTTCCAAGAACTGGCCCCTTCTGGCAACACCCAAAATTTGTGAGGTGAAGTTTCACTGTCCTTGCCTTTAAGGAGCAATCTAGTCACGTTTCTTCCAATACACAGTAATTTGCTTTTTCGGCACGCAGTCCACGGCATATTCAGTCTTCTTCACCGGCACCACAGTTCAAAGGTATTGATTCTTCTGCAGTCGTCTTTATTCCTTGTTCAACAAGTGCATGAAGCAATTTATAAGAAAATGGTTTGGGTCAGGTGCCCCTTAGTCTTTCAATTTGCTTCTTTGTCCTTTAACAAGTTACCAGCAGAATCTTCCAGTGCAGAAGGTCTTTTGATTTCCTGACTGCTGCTAACACAGTTATCAGTTGTAGGTCCAGGTAAAATTAAATCATTGAAAACATCAAGCTTTTGTCCTTCTATGATGATGTTGTCTATATTAGAATATGTATGTATGATTGGGATATTTGTGTTAATGTCTTATGTGGGGGTGTCTTATTTAGTTTCTTAATGCTGCAACAAGACAGCCCAAGTGGGAGGCTCTGATGAACAGACATTTCCTTTCTCACCATTTGGGAAGCTGGACTTCTGAATTCAGTTGCCAAAGGTGGGGAAGGTCTGTCTCTCTGTGTTGGGTCTGGAAGGTCTTTGTCACATTACAACGTCTCAATCCTTTGATGATCATCATTTTCATTTAACAGAGAACTTTTCCCCCTTTTTGTGCTTCTTTTTGATTCATATTTGTTCCACCCCCACCCCCGAAAAAAGAGGATCTAACAGAATTACAGAATTAGGCATTTATCAAACTAGATAAGTAATATTTCATGCAAGTAAAATATTGCTAAAGATTATCCAAAAGTGGCTAGAACAGTACATCGACAGAAAACAGGCAGAAATTCAAGCTGGAATTAGAAGAGGCCATGGCACCAGGGATATCATTGCTAATGTAAATGGATTTTGGCTTAAAGCAAAGAATACCAGAAGAATGTCTGTTTGTGTTTTATTAACTATGAATAGGTATTTGACTGTGTGGATCATAGCAAATTATGGCTAACAATGAGAAGAATGAGAGTCCCAGCACACACTTAATTGTGCTTATATGAAACCTATACCTAAACAAAGAAACTGCTGTTCGGACAGAACAAGGGAATGCTGCATGATTTAAAATCAAAAAAGCATCAGGATGGGATCCTTTCTCCATATCTACTCATTCTGCCTGCTGAGCAAATCATCTGAGAGGCTGAACTTTATGAAGAGGAATGTGACATCAAGAAGATTCATCAGTAATTTATAGTATGACACAACCTTGCTTGCTGAGAGCGAGGAGGACTTGTGGAGCTTGCTGCTGAAGATCCAAGATGACAGCCTTCAAATATGGATTACGTCTCAAGAGCAGAAGATAAAAATCCCCACCACTAGGCCAACAGGCATCATCATGGTAGAGGGAGAAAAGATTGACGTGATTAAGTGTTTCTTCTTACTTGGATCCACAATCAACACCCATGGTACCAGCAGTCAGAGATTCAAAAGGCAGATTATACTGGAGAAGTCTGCTATCAAGGGCTTCTCCAAACTACTGAGGAGAAGCGATATCAGTTTAAAGACTAAGGTATATCTAGTTCAAGCCATGGTCTTTCCAATTACTTCCTGTGCATCTAAAAGTTGGATGATGACTAAGGAGGGCAGAAGAAAAATTGATGCCTTCGAGATGTGGTATTGGAGAATAGTACTGAATATCTCATGGAACGTCAAAAGAGAAAACATAAATAAGTCTTGGAGAAAATGCAACCAGGGTGCTCCTTAGAGGCTAGGATGGTGAAACTTCATCTCACATACTTTGGGGGTGTTGTTAGGAGGGTTAAGTCATTGGAAAAAGATTACGTTCTTGGAAGGGTAAAGGATCAGCGAGAGAAAGACCCTCAGCAAGATGGATTGTCACAGTCACTGTAACAATGGGCTCCAGCGTATCAGAAATGATGTTGGCACAGGATAGAGCAAGGCGCAGATCCTTCCTTGCAAGGGTCACTATGAGGGATACTTGACTCCAGGGCGCCTAACAATTCTGTACCTACACTGCTCATTTTATATCTCAAAAGTGATTGGTGTTAAGCACAACAGAGTGAAGTATTCTAATTAATGTGAGACAATTCTGTCCTCAGATGGGTTACATCCAGAATACATCCTTCGCTGTCATGGTGGAGAGCACCCCTTGCTGTGACGGTGGAGTACACCCCTCGCTGTCATGGAAGGAACTCTACCTCACAGCATCCCTACCGGACAGGGAAGAACTGCCCACAGGGGGTTCTGGGCAGTAAGTCTTCAAAAAGACTGCCTCACAGCTAGTGACTTTAAGCCAACAACCCTTCGATTAGCAGTCTAAGGCTTTGACCACGGTGTCACTAGGGTTTTTTCATCTACAATATAGGATTCACAACACATGTTTTAGGGGCTTATAATACAATCTATAAGAGGGTAAAAAAGGGAATCTGATGGAAATATAGCCGTACTGCTATCTGTATGCCATAGCTACAGGCAAATAACACTCAAATTTCTCTTATTGTTCATTCCTTAAGGTCAGCAAGCTTATCCAGGAACCTCAGGGTCAGCAGATGGAGAGTAGAAAGGGGATGAAGAGGAGGAGGAAGTTGAGCCAAAAGTCTTAGCAATACACATCTGCTGCCCAAGACAGCGGAGACCATAGGAACTGGGCAGAAGTGTAGACATTGATAGCAATGTCAGTGGTCATTGACAGGGGACATAATTGGTTACTGATAGAAACAGCTATGGTCATTGATAGGGACATTTATCATCATTGTAGGGACATCTATGCTCATTAATGGGTACATTCATGGTCATTGATAGGGGACATCAGTGGTCACTGATAGGGACATCTATAATCATTGATAGGGATACTTAAAGTCATTGATAGGTACATCTATGGTCATTAATGGGTACATCCATGGTCATTGATAGTGATGTATCTAATTCGAAAAGCACAATGTGGGGGGGAAGTAACAATCCAACTGCTATTTGGGAGATAGGTCTAGAAAAATTCAAAACTGGCCAACACAATTAGTAGCCGTGGATATTAAAAGGTCATACACACACTAGAATTAAGTGGAGAGTCATTTCTCATGAAAAATATTCAGGAGGAAATATTACCAAATGTCGTGTCTGCTGTCTGATACCCACACTCTGGCCTCTGCTGTTCCTCCCTAAGCCCCCATAAATCCACGGGAAGCTCCTTTTTATCGATTTTATCTGCACAATGCACTTGGGGTATAAAGTAATTTGATTTTTTTAAAATGGGGTTTAGGGTCTGCCTCTACAGGGTTATAACTTACCAAGCGTAAAAGCCAAGACATAAAAACAAACATACAATTTAAAGAGAGAAGGGCTCGAGGCAGCCAAGCCCAGGCCTCTGGTGAGGTGCTGGGATTGCTCCCAGGCGTGCCCACCTGCCCATGTGTCTGCGGGCTCGAGTCTCCTGGTGGGTGATATTTTGGATGCCTTTCATGCACGGCACTGCTGAACTGGCTGGAAAAATGCATCAGATCCTCAGAGTAGAATGTCATCATTTGGCAAATGCTAAGGGAGAAAGGGGGATTTTGCTGTTTTTGTGGAGAATGCGGTTACTAGACTTAGCCATCTTTACAGCTTTTGTGAAAACACCGTGTCCTCATCACAGCCCACAGCCCAGGCTGATGGATGCCCCCAGCGTGTCCCCAGCCACTCCCCCTGCCTGTGCTCAGCCCTGCAGCACGCAGGCTGTAAAGGGAAGAATGATGCCTTGAGTTTTTATTCTTCCTTTCAGACAATCTCTCCTTTTTTTTTAATCCTCAGCAATCTTGGGTAATTAAATTTTATCGAAGAACTTTTATTTTCCTTTACCAATCCCATTATGGGCCTGCTGCACTTGTCCACTGCCTCATAAAGAGAAAGAGGGGGAAGGAAAGCCCCCACCTTTGTGACTTAGCCACTCTGTAAGGTTTACCACTCTGTGGTTCACAGAGTGCATGCGTGATGAGAAAGCTCTGTCCTTGAAATCCCAGCAGCAAGGAGGCTGAGGAAAATAAGCTGAATGCCCTGTGTGTGGTCCTGGTGCCTAGAGGCAGGAAGGGGCTGGCTGGGCAGAAAGGACCTTGGTGAGGCTCTTCGCTGGTCTGGTGATCACATAACCAAGAGGTACGGTCCTAAATATGAGGAGTGCCTGCTTAGCTGTGCAGTGGAATTGCCAAGACTTCAAAAGAGGCAGGGGAGCTGTGCTCGCCGGGGGCACGCCGGAAGCACACCTGGCAGCCAGCGATCAGAGTCTTTGAAAGGGAGACTCAAAGCTGAGCTTCAAAGACTGCCATCAGGTTCTGCAAAAAAACTATGAAGGCTGCACACGAAGGGGCAGAGTTGGCCTATTAAGAGTAGACCAGTGAGCCGTCTCTTTGGGGACATCTACTCTGATGGGAAATTAGCATCATGCATCACAGCATCTTTGAAAGCAGATGCAAAGATCTCTCTGGACACCAGGCACAAAACCTGGGTTCCTTACTAGGAAAGGTCTCGACTGTACCATCTAACTGTCGTCCGAGCTGCTGTGGCCCAGAGCTCCAAGCAGGGCCGGTTCAGGGAGTCTGTAGTCTTCTCCAACTCAATGTGCCAACTCTTCTGTTCAGCTTCATGAGTCAGGTAGACCAGCAGCCTCATGTGGGCCACTAATACAAACTAAGAGTGGCTGAGACTTCACTTTGTACTAAATATGTTAACATCCATGCACAAAACAACTTGGCTAATACTTCCAGAGGTTCTGTGAGCTGGAAAATAGAATTAATTCTTTCCATTTTACGGATGAGAAAAAAAGGCCTTTGAGTACTAATGTGCTCAAACTTACCCAGAATCCAAGTGGTGGAACCAATAGCAATCTTAATCATTGTCTTAAACCACCACCATAAACATTTTAGAATTGCTTCGTCAAGTTATCAATCCTACTTTTTCACTGTGAAATAATTTTTTAAAAGTGCTTTGATTCAGTTATGGGCGTGATAACTTTGAAAATAGTGCTTGCATAGCAGTTGCTTTGATGCTCGAGTCTGAAATGTGATGTTATTATTGTTGTTTGCCATGGATAGAATTAGCTCTCTTCACAGCTCTGTGCACAACAGAACCGAACTCTGCTCAACTCTGTGTCATCCTCTCAATCGCCACCAACCTTACACCCCTTGGTGCTGTCACTATGTCAATCTATCTCATTGTCTCTTTGTCACTGACCCTCTCCTTTCCAAGCTAACGTCCTTCTCTGGGAACTGACCCCTCCTGAGAATATGTCCAGAGGACCTGAGCCTGAGCCTCATCACCTTCTCTTCTCGGAGACTTACTGGTTGTTCTTCTAAGATAGAACTGTTTGTTCTTCTGCAAGTCCGTAGTAGATCCAATATTCTTGGCCAACATCATAACTAAAAGGCACAGATTATTATTTAGTCTTCTTTACTCATTACCCAACTTTCACAGGCACACGAGGTGATTGGAAATACCGTTGTCTGAGCTAGGTTTTTCTTCATCCTTCAAAGGGACATCTTGACTCTAGTTCTTTAAAGAAGTCCTTTGTAATAGGTTTTTGCGATACGCCATTTGATTTCATGATTGCTACTTCTCTGTTAATCTTGATGCCCAGTTCTCATTCAGACAGTCTTGGTTCTCAGATTATTTGTTAAACATACAGATTAAATAAGGGTGGTTAAAAGATACAACTTTGACCCATGCTTTTCCTGATTTAAAATCAGGCAGTATCTCCCGGTTGAATTCAAGCACCTCCCTCTTTGGTCACATGCGGGTACTGTGTGAACCACTGGCACAAGGGTAGCAGTCAGGGTCAAAAAGGACGTGAGAAGCCTCTTGGCAGGTACTAAGTGCAAATCTATCTCCTGCACACATTCGTTCTAAGATATGATTACAGTGACTACATTTTCAGCAATGCTCTGGCTCTTGGCTCCTTTTAATTCCTTTAAAAATAAATGCAATTTCCAAAAAAAAAATAATTTTTCATTCTGAAGTGAAAAGCATAGTGAATCATGATGCTTCAGTGCATTTCTTAATTTCTATAAAAAGGTGTGATTAAATAAGATCTTATCAAAAACATTTTTTAATACATTAGCTGATTTTGCTTTTGATGTAACATGTAATTGTTTTGTCTCTCTTTTACATATGTGGAGACGGAAGTCAAAGGTGTCGCTCAAGAATGAAAAAGAATTCTGTGTTTAAAAAAAAATAGTGCACAATAAATAAGTAACCACAGAACCATTTACTCATTCATCCATCAATCATGGATAGACTTAGTGTGCCAGACTCTGGGGGGCTAGGATTACAGCGATGAGTAAGGAAACCCGAGTCCTGGTAACGTTTTAATCATGGATGCAAAAGTATCTAAATTGGGGCCCCCTGACCTACAGCCCCCATTCCATCACCTCCAGATCGCAACTCCCCCATCACACAACCCATGCAGCCTCCATCTTCCCGGAATCCCCTGCCTGTCCAAATGCAGGAATCACAGAACTCGGGGAACAGGGATGTGGAGGAGAAAAAGTGGTGCTGAAAGTAAAGAGAGGATGTCTAAGGAGAGATGAAAAGGATGCAGCAAAAACACGAAATGAAACAAGAAAGTCACAGCCCTGCTCTGCCGACAGTAATTCCGCTTTGGTTTCCGGCTGGCCTCCTCCACCTAACTAACATTGTCTTTTTCTCATTCCACTGCAGCAGCAACATTGGCGTGTTCTTCTGTGGACCCAAGGCTCTGTCAAAGACACTTCAAAAGATGTGCCGCTTGTATTCATCAGCTGACCCCAGGGGTGTGCAATTTTATTACAACAAAGAAAGCTTCTAAACTTCGCAAAGTCCAGGTATTGTGTAAGTGGCTCTGATCACACAGGTCACAAGTGAAGAAACTTTTTTTTTCTTTTTTTTTTTTTTTTTGGTAAAGGGCCAGAGAGCAAGTATTTCTTGCTTTGGGAAGCATTCCATTTCAGTCAGAATTACTCAACTCTCAAAAATAGCTATAAACAATATGCAAAAGAGAGATGTTCCCCCCCCCAAAAAAAAAGATTTCTCTGTAGACCAACAGAATTTTGCAGAATTCTCTTAAGTTATGAGATGGCCTTTGCTATTTTTTCCTTTTCTTTTTTTAACATGTTAGTGTGTTGGATAAAGTTTTACAAAAAAGACCCATTTTTCATTCATACACATTACGGGTGAACGTTTATAGAGCAAGTTGGTTTTCCTTTAAACCGCGCCTGCACCTTTTGCTTCATTATATTGACTGCAGTCTGCACAGTGTAACGTCACTCATCCTATTTCTCTCCTATTTTCTTGTTTCCATTTCTCCCTGTGTGATAGAAAGATTCTTTCTGTCTTCTGAAACTTGTCCTTGGGCAAGTGTTGTTCTTTTGATCTTGGA
Source organism: Elephantulus edwardii (assembly GCF_000299155.1). Taxonomy (NCBI): domain Eukaryota; kingdom Metazoa; phylum Chordata; class Mammalia; order Macroscelidea; family Macroscelididae; genus Elephantulus; species Elephantulus edwardii. Next base: position 7,831,894 of record NW_006399774.1, on the reverse strand, counting down.
CAGTTGATTGTTCTAAGGAATGCAGCCTCCTTGTTTACCTGAAAGGCCTTTATTAAAAAAGAAAAATTTGGTCTGAAAGTTTGGGGGGTGGGGGGTGGGGGTGGGGGTGTAAGTTCAGTTCCAGACCTGAAGGATGATTTAGGGTCCCACCAGTCTCTTATCTGACCAGGTAGCTTGGTCTTGTTTATGATTTAGAAATTTGTTCCCCATTTGCCTCTACTATACCCACAACCTTCAGATTTACCCAGCACCTTCATATAGTGGACAGCGTTTGCTAGGCACTATCTAGTTCTTCTGGTCTCAAGGTCAAGGAGGCTGAGGTTCACGTATCTGTTATTAGTCCCTTGGATGAACTGCTTCCATGCATCTTTGGTTTCCTTGGTTCTTCTTTGCTCCAGAAGGGAGAGACCAGTAGTTGCACTTACTATAATCACTCACAAAGTTTTAAGGCCCAAGTCATGCTCACCAGAGTAGAATATAGAACAATTTTTTTTGTAGACTACATTGTGTCAATTGACCTTGCTGACCTACAAAATTATATCTTAAGCCCTCAGATCCAGAAATTCATTCCTAGAGACACTTGGTTATAGCTAAAAAGTTTATTCCCTATATGCTTTATGATATTCGTGGACATATTTGCAGTATATATAAATGTATATGTAGAAATATCCTCTGTGAAGCCTACATAGCTCTATGGGTATTCTCCCATACTGTGTCCTATGTGCATTCAGCTTGCACGTCTATGCATGATCTCACCCACAGATTATTATTACTGTTAATACAAGCTTGTCTATTATTTCTTTTTATGACAGGCACATTGTGCTCTTTCCAGAGTCTTCCTCATGATCCTTTTGTGCTGACCTCCTCTTTAGTGTATATCAATTTCTTCTTCATCCAAGTTAATATTTGCCTGCCTTCTACTTAGTGGTGTAACTTCCCTTCCTTTTCCACCCTTGTCAGTGTTGTTGCGTGCCATTGATTCAGAACCGACCCATAGTTGACCTGCCAGAGGGTTTTCAGAGGCAGTTAACTGCACAGGCAGGGATTGCCTATCCTTTGAAGCATCATCCACAGAGCAGCTGATGGAATCAAACCTTGTGCCTTTAGAATTGCCACACAGATTCTTACCACTAGGCCACCAGAGCTCAATAACTGTCAAAGAGTATTTCTTTTTGTGTAAAAAAAAAAACCAAACTTTTCTTGACTTTTTAAAAATAGTATTCTTATAGGATATTTATCCTTTTGTAACTGACTTATTTCTCTCTACATAATATCCTCCAGGTTCATCCATTTAACTGATGTTTCTCAGATTCATCATTCCACTTTACTATTGCATAGTATTTCGTTATATCTGGGAACAAACTTCACCCAAGTATCTACTTAAGGGCATTCATTGAAGTTTCCATCCTTTTGTTACTGTAAATAGAGCTGCAATGAATATGGATGTGTATGTATCTATTCAAGTCTCAGATCTTATTTCCATAATATATACCTAGTAGTAGGATCTTTTGATCTCTTTTTCAAGACTTAAAAATATGCAAATCATTCTTAGCTCGTGGACTGTATGAAAACAAGTGGCCAGCCTGTGGGATGTATTTTGCTGACCTCTGATAAAGTCATTCTTTCTTTAACTGGTAGTCACACTTAATTTCACATCCGATGTGTAAACTAATTGCTGCTTGGTGTGTAGTCTCCTCTAGAAGTCATTTCAAATATTCATCACCCTCATGGCAAAGACATCTGCCTTATATCCAAATCTGATCTCTTCTACTTTAAACCTAAGCCCTGTGGTGCTTATAAGCCTGAGAAATCACCTAGGAGTGTTATCTTTCAAACGAACATTTATGTACTTGAAAACGATAACAAATTTACCCCTTACAGATTCCTTTTCTGCAAAAAACACAAAACCAAAATTCTTAACTTTTAAATCCAGTATGTATTTTCAGCATTTCAGTTACTCTCGGTGTTCTTCTTCAAATTAATTTCCATTTCTTCACATTGTTTTAGAACGCCTGACTAAAACAGGACGTAATATCCCGGTGGAGTGCTCAACAATACTCTAGTGGTGTAGTGTGTACTATAAGGGACTGCAAACCTTTCATAAAGATTTATAGACTTAGAAACCTCATGGAGAATTGCTATGAGTCGGAACCAACTTCAAGCAGAAAGTTCAATATTCTAACAAAAGGGTGATAATTGTTATATGAAAAAAGGCCACACACTCATTGCTATAAAGTCAGAACCAACTCATAGCAGATCCTCAATCAGATTTTTCAGAGGTTGTAGATCACATGAGAGACTGCCATTCTTTCTAGCAAGGAACAGCTGGAGGATTTGGTGGGCAATGAAATCTCCATACTCAGTAGACAATTGTTGTTGTTGTTAAGTGCCATCGAGTAGCAGGCCACTCATAGCGACCCTATAAAGGAAAGTCCTCCACGCTTGGGTGCCTTTCATCTTCTCTCCAGGTTCATAGGGTTTCCAGAGGCAAGCTATTATGGAAGTGGATGCCACTCCTCCTTCCACGCTTGTTTTAATTGGGGAGCTCCACCCCACTCTCTGTCCACATTGGGTAACCAACCATTAAGGCATTTGACACATCAGTGTCACAGTGTTCAGCCTCACAGCAACCACAAGTGACCGTGGGATGGCAACTTGTACACCAGGGCTATACGACCTAGAGGAATATCTGAACAAAAACAATGAAAGACTGGTCTGAGGGCCATGGATTAAAAGTCACCCACCTTTGTTTTGGTCACATCGTTTTCTCATCACTGGGCCAGCTGATCTCTCTCTCTCTTTCTCTCTCTGTTGATGTTATTGATGTTAAGTGCCATCGAGCCGCAGGTGACTCATAGCGACCCTATGAAGGAGAGTCCTCGATGCTTGGGGTTCCTTTCATCCTCTCTCCAGGTTCATAGGGTTTCTGGAGGCAAGCATTAGAACTCCCTAAATACTGTGTTGAAGAGTGATTTTCCTTTATCTTTTTAATTCAACTAAATTTTACATTTGTCTTCCTTTTTTCAGCCATTCAATTTCCTTTTTCACTCTCTTTACAAACCTGCACTTTATTGCCATCTCATTTTGGTTGACAGCCATCGCGACACTTGTGCCCAAACATTACTCCTATAAATACAAGAAGAGTATCTTTCATACTTCAATTGAGCCAATCTTTCCATGTCATGTAGTTCCTTTACCCTAAAAGTATTTCCACAGTTAGCTTCATATTTTTTAGCTTCTTCTATGAGTATTGATTAATTACTTAGAATTCTAATATTTTAAGGTTATTTTGAAGTTTAGATTAATTACAAAGACTAATATATAGCAAAGTAATATCTGAAGTTTTACCTAGTGATTTCTGAAATCTTTTGCATATATTTTTAATCAAGAGGTTGACTAAAGAATTTCACCCAAAGGTATAAAGATTATCTCAAAGAACTTGCTTTAAGAAACAGATAATGATAGCCATTGCAAACAATACAGCTCACCATTAATATTAGTTTATAAATATGTCATACACAATAGGACAAAAACCATTTTACTAGAATATGTTTTCTCAAATGTTTCCTATCTTTATTGTCAGTCACAAATTATTTGTTTTTACAAGTCAGACTGCTACTTTAGTTCATCCATTTCTAAGTTACAAATTGATTCTTCTAGTTTATCCTTGATGTTAATGTTTATTCAGTATTGGTTATATTTCAATATGTTAAAGAAATTCTTTCTACTGAATCTGCATTGGAATTTCCCAGTATCTTTACATATTGCTTGGTCCACATTATACAAAATCTATTTATGTTTATGTATTGAGTCTTGCTGTATATTAATTTCTTCATGTAAGTTGGATTCATTCTTCACAATTAGAACTTTCTATAATAAACTATATGTAATTTTTCCTTACTATAAGAACTAAATATATTAAGTGACATTTTATTGAATATATGTAATAATTACATTTTTTTCTTTATATGTGAAAAGAAAATTTGCTATCTTATTTTGCCTAATAAATTAGCATATATTTGCCCTTAAAAATGATGCTTTGTTGCCTTACAACATGTCCAAAATATGTTAGATGGAGCCTCAGAATCCTTGCCTCCAAGGAGCCACCCGGTTTGACCATTTCCAGAATGAATCTGTTTGTTTTCCTAGCAGTCCATGGTACACTCAATACTCTTCTCCAGCACCACAGCTCAAAGGCATCAATTCTCCTTCTATCCTTCTTAGTCATTGTCCAGCTCCCTGATGCATAACACGTGATTGCAAAGACCATGGCCTGTATCAGACGCACCTTAGTCTCCAGAGATACACCATTGCTCTTCGGTACTTTGGAGAGGTCCCTAACGGCAGACTTTCCCATTACAATACGTCTTTTAATTTCCTGGCTACTAGTGCCAAGAGCGTTGACTGTGGAGCCAAGTAAACTAAAGCTGTGAACAATCTCAGTCTCTTTACCATCCATCCTGATGCTGCCAATTGGCCCAGTGGTGATAATCTTTGTCTTCCTGACATTGAGCCTCAATCCATATTGGACGCTGCAGTCCTTGACCCTCTGCAGCAAGCGCTTCAGGTCCTCCTCAGTTTCAGCAAGCAGGGTTGTGTCATCTGCATATCGCAGATTGTTGATAGATCTTCCACCTATCTTGACCCCACATTCCTCCTCATAGAGCCCAGACTCCTGGATAATCTGTTCTACATACAGCTTGAAAAGGTATGGAGACAAGACACATCCCTGGTGCACACCCTTCCCAATTTTGAACCGTGCAGTGTTACCTTGCTCTGTTCTGACAACTGCCTCTTGGTCCAAGTATAGGTTTCGCATTAGCATGATCAAGTGTTCTGGGATTCCCATTCTTCTCAGAATCAGCCACAGTTTGTTATGATCCACACCGTCAAATGCCTTTGCATAGTCAATGAAACACAGATAGACATTCCTCTGATATTCCCTGCTTTCAGCTAAGATCCATCTAACATTAGCTACAATATCCCTAGTACCACGACCCCTTCTAAACCCAGCCTGGACTTCTGGCAGTTCTCTGCTGATGTGCTGTTTCAGTCGTTTTTCGATAATCTTCAGTAGAATCTTGCTTGTGTGTGAAATCAATGATATTGTTCTATAGTTTCCACACTCTGTTGGGTCACCCTTCTTTGGGATGGGAACAAATATAGATCTCTTCCAGTCAGTGGGCCAAGTGGTTGTCCTCCAGATTTCTTGGCACAACTTAGTGAGCACATCTAGGGCCGCATCTGTTAGCTGAAATATGTCAATTGGTATACCATCTATTCCTGGGGCCTTATTTTTTGCTATTTCCTTCAAGTTAGCCTGAACTTCTTCCTTCATCACCATAGGCTCTTGCTCATTATTTTAGAAGAATTTTTTTAATTACACAAAAATAATGTGGAAATGGGACTATGACACTGAAATTCAGACATGCAAATTTTATTTCAAATTAAGAAAGATGAGAGATCTACAGACCAAGGTTAAGCTTTATATGTGCTTTCTTGTGTTGAGGCATGACTTTAAGTGGGCTCACTGCTAATCACCATTTCTCTAAGCTCAGCTTCTTTATTCCTCAATTTTCATTCCATCTAAATTGTCAGTTTGTTGGATTTTCAACCAATATGTTTTAACAAGAGTATATTAATTTTATATTCATTCAATATAAGTTAGCCATAGGGCTTCCAAAGCTATTAATCATTACTGAGACAGACTACCTCGTTTCTCTCCCATGGAGTGGCTGGTAGGTTCAAACTACCAGACCACCAATACCTAACCCACTGCACTACCAAGACTTATTTGATTCTTTTCATTTTTCTAATTGCTTTTATCCTGTGCTTCCTTTAATGTGCAATTATATATGGCCTCCCTTATTTCTTACAGGACATAAACTCTTCCTCAAGACCTTGAAGCTAGACATATTTGAAAATCAAAAAATCATTTCATATTCTAGAAGACAACAAATTCACTATTCATTGTTATATAATACCCCTAGCAGAGTCCAGGGCAGCATCTCATACTCAAGTCAGTCATTTTTTTTCCTGTAAGAAGGATAACAATAAATATTTCCAGTAAAGTGTATGAACAAACATTATAGCTTATATCTATACAGATTTTCTGGTAAATGACTTACCAAAAACAAACAAGGAAATTCAATTTTTCTAGTTTTCAGATTTTTTTTTTACATTTTATTTTCTTATTTGTGTGTGTGTGTGTCGTCAAATCAGATCTGCCTGGTACAGGAGGAGATTGCGCCTCCTTCTTCAGCAGAGCATCTGGTGGATTTGAGCCACGCACCGCTGGGATTGCAGTGCAGCTTCTTGCCACTAGGCCACCAGAGCGTGCGAGGTTTTCAGATTTTTAAATTTCAGATTAAAAGCAAATTATCATTTCTCAGATTTTAGCAGCATAGATTCTGTGTTTACAGTCTTTTAATTAGTATATATATATTACTCTGAACTTTGATTCATTACTGTGCATTCTCAGATGTTATAATTGTCTTTTTGGTCAAATAATTTCTGTTCAATTAATGTTCTCATTAAGTTCTCTAGAGCACAAAGCAATAGTAAGGAGTTTATCTGAGTCATGATTTCTCCTGTTATTGTGGTTAAATGCTGTCAAGTTGGTTCCAGCTCACAGCCACAGAGGTAGCATTAGGCAGTCTTATAGCATCCTCACAACCCGGGTTCTTCTTGAACCCATTTTAGCAGCCTCTGCGTCATTGAGGGTTTTCCTTATTTCTGCTGATCCCATATGTTACCAAGGACCATGTCGTTTTCTAAGCAACGGTTCTACCTGATAACATATCCAACACATGTGAGATCACATCTCACCTCCTCGCCTTTAGGGAGTGATCTGGCTGCACTTATTCCAAGGTAGATTATTCATTTGTTTTTCAGGTTATCCATGGTATAGTCAACATTCTTTGCCAATAAAACAATTATAAAACATCATTTCTTCTTTGGTCTTCTATATTAATTGTCTGGTCTTCACAGGTATATGAAATACTTGGAAAGATCATGACTTGGGGCAGGTGTACAAGAATTCTTAGTGACATCTAGTGGGTCAAAAGAGAACATTTATTAAATCAAGCTGGATTTAGCAGAGGTCATGACACAAGGGATGTCACTGCTGATATCAGATGGATCTTAGCTGAAGGCAGAGAATACTAGCAATATGTTTACTTGCATTTTCCTCATAATGACAAGGTGTTTGATGGTGTGAATTATAAACAATAATGCCTATTACTGAAAAGAACAGGAATCCTAAAAAACTTAATTGTGCTCATGTGAAACCTACACATATAGATGAAGGAATAATCATCCAAGTAAATCAAGGGAATACTGCATGGCTTAAAATCAAAAAAAGTATGGACCAAGGTTATATCCTCTCTCCATACTTATTCAATCTGTATGTTGAGCGGTCATTCGAGAAGCTGGAATATATAAAGGAGAATGTAGATTGGAGGAAAACTCATCAACAACTTGCATTATGCAGACAACACAACCTACCTTGCAGAAAGTGAAGGCTTGAAGGGCTTCCTGTAGGAGATCAAAGACTACAGCCTTCGATATGGGTTACAGCTTAAAGTCAAGAAAACAAATGTCCTCACTACTAGACCAACGGGCAATATCCTGACAGGAGGAGAAAAGGTTAAAGTTGTAAGTGATTTAATCTTACTTGGATCCACAACCGAGACCCTTGGTATAAAACACAATGCACAGGAATGAGTATATGAAATACAATATGAATAAAGAATAATGTGAAACACAGTGTGTATGAACTTTG
>NW_006399774.1:7809296-7822991 GCF_000299155.1 Elephantulus edwardii | reverse complement strand
CTATTTCAGAAGTGGATGCCACTACTGCTTCCAAGCCCATTTTAATCTAGGCTCTCTACCAAACACTGTCCACCATGGGTAACCATTATCACATTTGACACATCAGTGTCACAGTGTTTAGCATCACAGCAATCACGAGTTACCTACATAGTTTAAAAACATTTTAATAGACCTCTACCAGCTGTATCTTGTTGGGATTTGTTTCCTCTTTTCTCTTTGTTTTTAAATTTCTCTCTTCAATTTTCATAACATTTTCTCCTTTATTTTAATAAGAACAGTTGGATCTTTCTATGATACTTTCTCCCATCTCTTTCCCTTTTCTAGAAGAATCTCCCTTTTAATACTTCTATATTAATTCCAGACAGACACCTTCAACTTATCATAAAAATTACCAACTGATCCTAGAAACAACAGCACAGTAGTAATCACTTCTCAAATTAATGATTCAACTAAACTCAAAGTCATTGTTCTCGAATTGGGACTGACTCATAGCTGACCCTGCAGCAGCAGGTTCCCTAGGCTATAAATCGTGTGGGAACAGATAGCCTGCCTTTCTCGCCTAGAACCACTCTTGGATTCAAAATACTAGAGAGCGACACCTTTGAGTCAACAATACAACACTCTGTGGACTCCACCACCAGAGCTCCCTTTTAACTAAAGGAGCCTTTAAATAGGAAGAGAACATTAACATTACATTTTCCTTCAAATGATCTTCTTGGCAATATCCTCAAAATCTATAGTCTTAAAATACAGATTTTAAAAAAAATATTAGAAAGTGTGAAATATCAAGTAATATAAGGTGCCAATATATTCATTAGTTGTTACAAAAAATTATGAAGTTCTACCTACTGAATATATAACCTTTGCACTGACGGGAATATTCTGCCCATGAAATTATGAAGTGGAAACCTGTCATTGCTGTTTTGACTAGGGAAGTATCCACAAACAGTGCCACATCCCTGTCCTCACAGATGCAAGGGCTAACATGTGCAGATAGATGAATTCTAGAGATGAGAGCACAGAGGAAAAAAGATTCACAAATCTGTATCTAGAGTCCTGGAGAGGCCAGCTTAAAAGGAGAACTGAACCTAGCACAGAAAATGACACGAGTGTGTCATATCCTGATAAGAAACACTCCCTGGGTTCCAGCTTGGCCTCTGGGTAACATACCAGTGAGGCAAAGCAGATAACACAGCAAATGCTTTGAAATCGGAACAGACATCAAATGGACTGGAACATGTGCTCCAAGCCTAAATCTGTTAACTGTCAACTAAAGTAGAAGATACAAATAAGAAAAATACAACAATTCAAATAGGCAAGACACTATCCAAAAATGTAGCTATGAAAAGAGTAAGGGAAATCTCAATTGACATGAGGGAAAATAATCAACAGACACCAAGCAGCAACACAGAAACATAGATGACAACGTGACAAAAATATCAAATCATTTATCATCAAAATGCTCCAACAAATAATTACTAACATTCACCAGACAAATAATATCAGCAATGAAATGTAAGAGATGTTGTTGTTATGTGCCGTCGAGTCGCTTGCAACTCACAGCAACCCTATGTACAACAGCCCTAAACTCTGCTGTGTTCTGTGCCAATCGCACTGTCTCTGACACTCCCATTCCAATTACCCCAGTCACTAAATCAGTCCACCTCATAGAGGGCCTTCCCCTTCTGCACTGTCCCTCCACCCTACCAAGCATGATGTCCCTCTCCAAGGACCGGTCCCTCCTTACAACATGTCCAAAGTATGTTAGACGGAGCCTCAGAATCCTTGCCTCCAAGGAACCACCCAGTTTAACCCTTTCCAGGATGAATCTGTTTGTTTTCCTAGCAGTCCATGGTACCCTCAATACTCTTCTCCAGCACCACAGCTCAAAGGCATCAATTCTCCTTCTCTCCTCCTTAGTCACTATCCAACTCTGATGCATAACAAGCGATAGCAAAGACCATGGCCTGTATCAGATGCACCTTAGTCTTTCCCGAGAGACACCATTGCTTTTCAGTACTTTAGAGAGGTCCCTAACAGCAGACTTTCCATTTGCAATACGTCTTTTAATTTCCTGGCTACTGGTGCTGAGAGTGTTCACTGTGGAGCCAAGTAAACTAAAGCTGTGTACAATCTCAATCTCTTCACCATCCATCCTGATGCTGCCAATTGGTCCAGTGATGAGAATCTTTGTCTTCTATGTAAAACAAATCAGAAACAAAATACAACCTTCAGAATTTAAAACTATTATAATAATGGAAGTCAGAGGAATCCCTCAATGAGCTCTTCACAGGCAGAATAATGGTCTTTCAAAGACATTCATAGAGTCATTGTGAGTCTTGGTTAACTGGATAGCACCAAACAACAATGATGACCACACACACCTTCATCTCCAAAATCTGTGAACATGTTAAGTGAGTTGGCAAGGGCACTTAGAAGGGCACTTCTAGAAGAGAGTAAAGTTGCTAATCAGTGGACCTTCAAGTGGAATCTCAAGAATTTTTAAAAACAGAAGAATCATTCAAAGTTGTAGAAGAAAGTGGGGCTTATGAGAACACTGCTCTGAACTTGGAAACAGACAAAGACCATGACCATTGCCTAGAAACTGGAGAAAGCAAGGAGATGTCTTCTTAGGGAAGAAACACAACCAGCCAAAACCTCTCAGCCCACTGAGACTCATGTCAGAATCCTGACTTGCAGAATTCTAAGCGAGTGAATTCATGTTTCTTCTAGATGCTAAATTTACTATAATGTGTTATAGCAGAAATAGAAAACTAATGCAGATGAAACCCCACATTATCATCATACACCAACTCTTCTCAGAATGCACAAACTCAAAATAATTCTAATCAAAATCTAAAAAGAGTCTTCAAGAAAGTTGACAAGCTAATTTTAGGATGCATATAGAACAAAAAGAGTGAAAACGCTATGGCAAAACTAAAGAAATCACATATTGAAGGCCATAATAAAGCGACAGTTATGAAATCAGTATGATGTTGACTCGGGAATTGAGAAACTAGAAGAATAAATTACATAGCTAAGAAACAGATCCACAGGGAAACAATATTTGACAAAGATGGTGTACCAACTCTTTCTTTTTATTTTTTCCAAACGAACTAGTCCAAAATTCAGTGCCTTAAAAGCAAAATCATTTACTAGTTCACAATTCTGTGCACAGGTGTTTGTGGTATGGGTAGGTCTCTGGGCAGTTTTTATGGTTCCACTTGGATTTATCAATATTTGGAGTGAGTGGTCAAGTTGACTGGGCATTGGCATACATGACTTTGGGAATCTTGTCTCTGTGGTAGTCCCTTCTTTAATAAGCTGTTCCAGAATACTCCCACATATGCCAGACACAGTGTTAAGAGACAGAAGAGGTATGCAGAGCTCTTTGAGACCTTGTCTCAGAACAGGCATATCTTTGTCTATATTTCTTAAGTTGAACGAAGTCAAAAGCCAATCCAAGTTCAAGGAATAAAGAAATGATTTTGTTTTGCAACATAAACAGCTAAAAAGTCCTGCTATCAAAGAGCATGGATGCAAAGAGGACAATAGTAGCTACTTTTGCAAACAATTGAATCCAGCTGGCACTAAAGGAAGGAAATGGATAGGTTAGTCAATAAACAGCCCAAGAACAGGTACAACACCGTCAGACAGTAAAATCATACCCAAAGTACGAAAAGGAAAACTGCAAAACATTTACAAGTAAAGGGAGAATCCTATTTTTATGACCTTGGCATAAGAAAATCTTTCTCAAATGAGATAACAAAAAACCCACACAAACTTATATAAAAAGGTTTACAAAGATAGATAGCAAGATAGATAAATAGAGATATAGTTGGTAGATAGATGATGATGATAGATAGATATGATAGAAGATAGATAGATATGATAGAAGATAGAAGATAGATACATACATATATACATGTTTACATAGACATATAAAATATATACGTATATATATTTTAAAATAGGTCAACCTTCCAAAGGAAAAGTTTCCAGTTCAAAACCATGAACTACTCTGCCAGAGAGAATTGGGCAGTTTGCGCTCATAGATATTTACAGCCTCATAAACCCAACAGAGGATCTCAATGAGTAGGCTGTATTTCTCCCATGTCTCTTCTACAGAACAGCTGGTGAATTTGAACCACTGACCTTTCAATTAGCAGTGTGACACTTAACATAGTTGATGGGGTTTTTTGATAGATGATAGATAGATAGATAGATGATAAACATCCACATATACATATATACACATATACATATATACACATATACATATATACGTATACATACATACATGTATATACATATATACACATACATATATACATATACCTATACCTATACCTATACCTATACCTATACCTATACCTATACATATACACTACGGTGGTGTGAGCACAATAATCGTGGCAAGCTTTTGGAGTCGACAGCTTTTCCGGGAATGTGTTTGATGGGCAGGTTTGCTCTGTCCCTGGAGTGAGGTTAGCCAGCCTGGGCCTAGGGTTTGAACCAGGAGGCGGCCTTAAGCCCCAAGGCAGCTGGGAAAGAAGCGGCCATGTTGTTCCTGGTTTGGCTGGCTCCTCCCAGGCTCTTGGGAAGTTCTCCTTGCCAGAAGGAAGGAGCATGGTGGTGGGAGTGCAGGAATCATGGCAAGCTTTTGGAGTCGACTGCTTTTCTGGGAATGTGTTTGACGTGTAGGTGGTATAGCATTGGTCTGTGCGTTGCTGTACAGAGGTAACTCGTGGTTGTTGTGATGCAGAAGACTGTGACAGTGATGTGCCAATCGTGGTAATGGGTACCCATGGTGGACAGTGTTGGCTAGAGCTTCCCGACTAAATCAAGCCTGGAAGCAGGAGCAGCATCCACTTCTGAAATGGCTTGCCTCCAGAAACTCTATGTACGAACAGTGCTCAGGCCGTTCGTTCATAGTGTCGCTATGAGTCGTTTACGACTCAACAGCATCAAACAACAACAACATATATATACTATTATTAAGTGTTGTTGCACAACGTAGTTGATGGGGTCTTTTAATAGTTTTTATATATTTATATTCATATTCATATTTATATTTATATATATACACACACACATATATACGTACTATGTTAAGTGTCACACTGCTAACTGAAAGGTCAATGGTTCAAATTCACCAGCTGTTCTGTAGGAGAGACATGGGAGAAATACAACCCACTCATCTAATGATTTACAGCCTCATCAACCCAAAAGGAGAGTCACGATGAGCCAGAATCAAGTCACCAGCAGTGTGGTGTAAATATATAGAGAATTAGCGCCATACTTTTAATCTGTATACTGAGCAAATTATTCAAGAAGCTGGGCCCTATGAAGAATATAGCATCAGTATTGGAGGAAGATGAGTATCAATAAGATGTTATGAAAATGACACAATCTTGCTTGCTTAAAGTGAGGAGGACTTGAAATGTTACTGTAGAAGATCAAAGATACAGCCTTCGATACAGATTGTGTTTTAACGTCAAGAAAACAAAAATTCTTACCTTGGACCAAAAGGCAACAGTATGATGGATACAGGAAAGATTGAAACTGTCAACTACTTCATCTTATTTGGATCCACAATTAACACCCTTGGTACCAGCATTCAAAAAATCAGGAGACATATTGCACTGGAAAAATCTCCAGGCAGGGACCCTTCTAAATTATTGAGAAGCAATGATGTAAGTCTGAAGATTCAAGTATGTCTGATACAAGCCATGGTCTTTTCAGTCACTTGTCATACATCTAAGAGCTGGATAACGAATAAGGATGACAGAGGAATTAATATCTTTAAGCTTTGGTTTTGTAAAAGAGTACTGAACATATCCTAGATTGCAAAAAGAAAAAAAATGTTATGTCTTGGAGTATGTGCACCCAGATTACTCCTTGGAGGCAAAGGTGATGAAGCTTCACTTCACATAGTTTGGGTGTGTTGCTAGGAGAGGCTATTCCTTGAAGAGGGACATCATTCTTGGAAAGGTGAAGGGTCAGAGAAGGAGAAGAGACCCTCAGCTAGATGGACTGAAACATTGACTGTTGCAATGGACTGGAGTGTGTCAGAGATTGTGAGGATGGCACAGGACAGGACAGTGTTTAGTCTGCTGTTCATAACGTCACTGTGAGTTGTACTTAAATCAACAGCACTAGCAATGTGTATATATTTATTCATTGCCATAGAGTCAGAACTCACTCATAGCTGACCCTTCAGCCAGCAGGTTTTCAGAGCCTGAACATCACACAGAAGGAGATTGCCCACAGTGTGTGTGTGTGTGTGTTTACAAACATAAAGAAACAGAGGTTATTTCTACTACTTATTTGTCAGACGTTTAAGTTGTAGTGGCTTACGCATTGCTGTGTTCCTGGCAACTGTATTACTCTAACGCTTGTTGGTATTTTTGTTGTGTACCATCAAGTCAGAACTGACCCACAGCTGACCCTCCAGCAGGTTTTCAAAGGCAGTATATCAGTCACACAGGAGGATAGATGCCGCATCTCTCTCTCGCAGAGAAGTTTGAGGAATCCAGCCACGTGCCTTTGGCCGGCCAGTGGTGCCCTTTTCCCACTAGGCCATCAGAGCTTCCTGGGGTCACCTACAGTGAACACATGTTAGTGGAGTTTTCAGACTAAGCCATATTAGGAAGAAAGAACAGGCAAATCACTTTCAACAAATAGCCAGTGAAAGCCTTACGGATCCCAACAGAACACGGCCTAAGTAATTTACTTTGGAAATGTCGTCAACGAGGGAGTGCTCTTTGCCAATAATGGTGTCAAAGATCCTCAGTGAAAATGAGTAAGACAGCTGTCACAGGGTGGACTTCAACATGCTGGTAATCATGAGAATGACACGAGACCAGAGAGTAGTTCATTGGGTTTTACATAAGGACCCCATGAAGCAGAATCTGTTCATCAGCAGCTATCTAAAAATATATCTGTCTAAGAAAGTAGATTGACCAAGACCAAGGTCATGCAATCCAAGATGGCTACTACATTTGATTGGACATGGTTGTTGTTGTTGTTATTGTTAGGTGACATCAACTAGACTGCAACACATAGCTAGCTACCTGTTGTTGTTGTTGTTGTTATGTACCTTGGAGTTGGAACCGACCTATAGCTGCCCCTCCAGGGGGCTTTCAGAAGCATTAATTGCACCGGAGGAGATTGCCCATCCTTCTCCTGCAGAGCAGCTGGTGACCTTGAACTGTGCCTTCGGGATTGCAGTGCAGCTTCTGAACCTTGCCTTAGGCGACACCATTGTCACCATGCCTGACATTCTCCATCTCATTGCTGCAGCCATTGTGTTTATTCATCTTGTTGAATGTCTTTATCTCTTTCTATGAGCCTCCACCCTTTGCAGTACGGTGTCATTTTCCAAAAAATAGTCCGTCCCCCCCCACCGAGAGCATGTCCAAAGTATGTGAGGCCACACTTCACCGTCTGTGCCTCTAAAATGCACCTGGATTGAGAACAGTGAGTGTCACAGTGAGTGTCATTACAGAGGAGGCACAAACCGTAGAACCAACCCAGGACTTGCGTAAGGAAAGCAGACAGCAGGAACCGCATAGGGCTCAGCTCTTCTCAGCCCTCATACCATCACAAGGCTCTGGAGTCTAGGAAGCAGGCCCATCAGGTTCAGCGAGATGAACTCATAAAGCTGTTTAAACACCAGCCACATGTTGTCTGAACCCATTGAGAAACCAGAACAGATCTCAGCTCCCCAGTATACAGATGGCCTGGTCCAGCTCAGTCATTCTATTGAGATTCCAGGAGGAGCAATAGGAAGCCCTTGGTGTGTCCTCTTGGGTCACCTCTGTCTTCTCTCCTCCTTCCTCCTTGTATTAATTGTACCACTATCTGCTCTCAAGAAGAGTAGTGCTGGTGGCTCAGTGGCAAGGAGTTGCACTGCCAACCCTAAGGTAGGAGGTTCAAAACCACCAGCTTTCCTGCAGGAGAAAGATGGGCAATCTCCTCCCAGGCAATTTGCCAAGGGTACATATGAGTAACAGCAACATCTGTACATTTTCTGAAGTCCCTGACGTCATGAAGAAGGAGCCACAAAACAAAGTGAACTTGGTATGCGTTGAAAATGGTGCATCTTTGTTTTACAACTGCTGAAGTTTTCGAAACATCTATGCACCAGGCATGATTAATGTGATGCGTGCAGGGCGCCGCCGAGTGAGCGGAGAATTAGACCTGGTGCCAGTTCACCCAGAGGCATTTATCTTTTCTTTTTTCCCTGGTGTCTGCGCTGAGCCTGAGGGTGAGCTGACACTTCTTCCCCCCTTCCCCCCTTTAATAAATTAAGCTTCATTTTCTTTTCTGTGCGCGTGGTAAGAACCTTGAAGGGAGTGAGGCACGCGTGCAGCCTCCAAGCCCAGCTGCCGAGGCGAGTAGGGAAGAGGTGACAATAATTCTGCAGACTTAGAGGGATGGCTTGAATGCGCTGGCGGTGGAGCCAACAAGCACAAAGAAATTGTGCTGCCAGGAAAAACCAGCCTGCCTCTTCCCAGGGCCCAGTGCTACATGATGTAACATTTAGCTTCTGGCTTAACCGGGCAGCTCTTCCGTGCTTTGATTTATCCCCACGTTGGTAAATCACAAAGGTCTGTTGCAGGAAATGCATTCCGAGCTGCTGTTACTGCCCACTGAAGGGAGAGGCTGTGGTCACCACCAGAGGGGCACCTGCTATCAGGGCTGAGACACAAAATACAAGGAAAGAAAGACAAAGGGGGGTGTGGAGAGGGGAGCACAGGAATACAGATGTAATGCTGGGATGAAGTTGTCTTTACCTTGATTGAAAACTCTTTTATTGTGAACATAATTTAGCTCCGAGTGGAAAGGAGAAGGCTCCCGCTCCCTGCCTGGCTGGGAAGGGTGCTGAGCCCAGAGCCCCTGCAATAATGTGAGTGCATGGGTAATGACTGGGTTATTGTGTTTATATGCGGAAGGATTATGCGCCATCAAAGGCAATGAAAAAATCTCTCCCTGGCTTTGCTCAGTCAGCTTCTTTAGCAGAAAATGCTTGGAGGTGTGGAACGGAAGAAACTGGTGACTGAAATACAAAGTAGAAACAAACTTTGCTGGCTGAGCTGATGTGGAAGCCATGGATTCGTGGGAAAGGGGATGCTGACGGACCCTGCGTCCCCAGAACATCTCATGTGGGCCCTTTACTATGACTCTGGCATGAGGATTTCTTGAGAGGCAATAAGGCTCACTTTATTGTGTTGGATAAAATGTGTTAAGACAGCATTGAGTCTTCAAGGAGTTTATCGTCCAATCTGGCAGGCAAAACAGACACATATAAGAAAACAGAAATAAAAGCAAATGACTCATCAATGAGAGACTCCGGAACTTTTCTCCACAGGGTGTTCAGTAGTTGTGTTTCACTTTCCAAGGGGCCTTGAGGTGGGCTCAAACCTCTAACCTTTCCATCAGAAGTGGAGCAGCTTAACCAATTATACTGCCCAGAAACTCCAGACTAGAAACGCAGGAGACATTTCCAAATAATTGCATATCTGATTCATACTCTATGTACAATATTCTACAGCTTTATACCCTATGATGCGTGTACATTTATACATGTATATTTGTATATAAACATTTTGATGGCCTTATATCTTTCCTTACATGATTAAGTAGAGAATTATAACGTTCTGGAGACCTAATCAGCAGGGGGTTGCACTACTAGCCCAAAGGCAGGTGGTTCAAAGCCTCCAGAGGCTCCACAGTAAAAAGAAGGGACTTCTCCTCCTGTGTGATTTACAGCCTCTGAAAATCTGTTAAGAGGCTCAGCTATGTATTGGTTCTGACTTGACAGTAGTGAGGTGGGGTGATGTATTTTTTTTAATTTTTTTTTATCATTCCTTTAGCAAAGATGTTTCCATGTCAAAGTTTCACTATGGACCCCGAAGGAAGTAGAAATGTTGTCCTTTACACTCCAACCATGTCAAGACATACAATGAGCTGTGCAGATTTTGACTTTTGATTCAAGCTGATATTCACCACCACCACAGTCCACACTGGTGCTAGACACTGAATTTAGCCTAGAGGACAGATACTTGCCTTTTAAAAAATAAATCCACAATTTTATTTATTTGCTTTTCAGTAAGTTTGAATCCTTGAAGAAAACATTATGAGGATTCTGAGTCCAATGACCTTAGCGGGAAGGTTGTCTCAAAATGTGACACTGTTTGCATTAGAAAAATTTAATACTGTCAAAAGTGGTAAAGAACCAAGACATCAGCTTAAAGACTAAGGTGCGCCTGATCCATACCATGGTGTTTTCAGTTGGTTCTTATGCTTCTTAAAGGTTGACAATGAGTAAGGATGAAAGATCCCTTTGAACTGTGGTGTTGGAGAAAAGGACTGAGTATCTCCTGAACAGCCAGAAGAAGAAACACGTCTGTCTTAGAGGAAGTAAAACCAGGGTGCTCCTCAGAGGCAAGGATGGTGAAATTTCATCTCACACACTTTGGGCATGTTGTCAAAAGGGAACTAGCCCTTGGGAAAAGACGTCATGAAGGGGAAGTTGGAAAGAGAAAGAAAAGAAGACTTTCAGCCAGATGATTTAGACAGTGACTGTTACAAACCTGGGTATTATCGGATATGGTGAGGAAGGAGAAGGGAAGGTCAAGGTTCAGACATCTGTCTCACGGGGTCACCACGGGTCCTAGTCAACTTTAAGGCATCTACTAACAACACCCTTCATATCAGCAGCCAGGAAATTGGGAAAGTCTGCTGTCAGGGACCTCTCCAAAGTACCAAAGAGCAACCATGTCAGTCTGGAGACTAAGGTGCACCTGATCCAAACTGTGGTCTTTGCAATTACTTGCTATGCATCAGAGAGCTGGACAATGAGTAGGGATGATAGGAGAGTTGATGATGCCTTTGAGCTGTGGTGCTGGAGAAGAGTATTGAATATACTATGGACTGCTAGGAGAACAAACAAATTCATCCTGGAGACGGTGAGACAAGGCTGTTTCTTGGAGGCAAGGATTCTGAAACTCCGTCTGACATACTTTGGACATGTTGCAAGGCTGAATCAGTCCTTGGAGAGGGACATCATGCTTGGGAGGGTGGAGCAACAGTGCAAGAGAGGAAGACCCTCAGTGAGATGGATTGATTCAGTCACTGGGGTAATGGGGATGTGTGTGTGTCAGAAACAATAAGACTGTCACAGGATAGAGCAGGGTTTAGTGCTGTTGTACATAGGGTTACTATGAGTTGCAGGCAACTCGATGGCACATAGCAACAACATCATCAACGCCATGCCACTGATCACATAGGCACAAGTTAGCTTCTCCCAGATTACTCTGGTTTTATTAGGCTTGCCACTAGGAGTCACAGTATTGTTCTTCATAAATATGAGAGCATTTCTTGTGTAGATAGAATTCCATTTCATCTTGTGCAAAAGTATCTTCAATTATATAAAGAGCTGAATGTTCCCTCTGGTTCCAGTGTCTTTGTTTACAGACAGCAAAAGCAGCCTTGCACCACAGCCTTCCAATCACCTCTGTGATCTAGAAGTCTTGTTTCCAACAGGCCTCACAGGCTCCAAGATGGCAGAAAAAAGGAGAGCCAAGGCAATATTTTAAGGGCAACATTCTAATTCTTATCTCATTGCATACGTGGAAGTTCAACAAAAGCAGCATTGTATATTTGGCCCTGGAAATGATGAGGACATATCTCCATGTTGTTGTTGTTGTTGTTGTTAACTGTCGTCAAGTCGTAAGCAACTCATAGCAACCCTATGAATGAAAGACCTGGACATTTGTATAACTTTCATTCTTTCTCCATGTTCATAGGGTTTCCAGAGGCAAGATATTTCAGAATTGGATGCCACTCCTGCTTCCAAACTTGTTTTCATCAGGGAGCTCCACCAAACACTGTCCACCATGGGTAACCATTCTCGCATTTGACACATCAGTGTCACAGTGTTCAGCTTCACAACAACCACGAATCACCTCTGTACAGCAAGTGGACAGACCAGGGTTATACAACCTAGAAAAATGTTTGAACAAAAACAATGAAAAACAGGCCTGAGGGCTGCAGATTAGAGTCACCCACCTTTGGCTTGGTAGCATCACTTTCTGTACACTAGGCCAGCTGACCTCTCTCTCTGCTAGTGTTGTTGTTGTTAAGGGCCATTGAGTCATAGGTGACTCATAGTGACCCTGTGAACAAAAGACCCGAACACTTGCATAACTTTCGTCCTTTCTGCAGGTTCATACAAGAACATATCTCCATAGATTTAAAAAAATGTCACAGTCCAAAATACCACCATTTCACGCTGATCATTTCCAAGTTAGCAGATGGTTTACCCAATAAACTGTTTATTGTAGTATAAAAAAATCATCTCATTTGGGTTGCTTGTAGTTTTCATGGTATTTAAGGCAATACTGTAAACCTTCAAAAATACCATAGGACCCATCCACTAATGACGCTTAGAGTTCCCCGAGAAATGGAGAAAACGTGACAGCGTGGGAGAAAGTTTCACTTCTTAATGGACCACAGACTGAAGTCTGCGGCTGCCCTTGCCAGCCATTTCCAGAGAAATCAATCCAGCATAAAGATCGCTGTTAACAAAGATGAGAAAATCCAGGATACTGTCACCGAAAACTTTGCACTTTCTGCAGAATACCTTTTCATCTGGTGTCAAAAATGCAGTCGTATTTTGCATCTCTCTTATTATCAGTGATTTTGAGCCTTCCTTCATGTGTCTCTTGGCCATCTGAATATCTTCCTCTGTGAAAATTCTTTCCATGTCTTTTGTCCATTTTCTAATTGTGTTATCAGTCTTTTCTTTATGAAGACCCTGTGGGCATCTATAAACTTTTGATATGAGACTCTTGTCTGAAATGGTATTGCCGAATGTTTGTTCCCAGTCACTAAGTTTTCTTTTCACTCTGTTAGGAAATGGTTTTGATTTATACAGGGATTTAATCTTCAGAAGGTCCCACTCATCTTATTTTATCCTCTCCAGATTGTGCATTTCTGCCTGTATTTGACAGTCTCTTTATACCATGGAGTAGGCCTTCTAAGCTTGATCCCAGTTTGTCTCTGATGAGCTTTATGGTTTGGGCTTTACTCCCAGGTCTCTGATCCACCTTGAGTTGATTTTTCTGTGTGGTGTGAGATGTGGATCCTCTTTCAGCGTTCTGCAGGTAGCAGTACCACCTCACTCCAGTATCAGTGGCAAAATTTAACAGGACAGCAAATAATAAATGTTGCAGAGCATGTGGAGAGATAGGAACACTTATACATTGTTGCTGAGATTGTACAATGGTACAACCACTCTGGAAAGCAGTTTGACATTTCCTCAAAAATCTGAACATTGAAATTCCATATGATCCAGCTATTCCACTGCTTGGAATATACTCCGAGAAAATAAGAACTGAGGCACAGCAGCGTGAGGGCGACGAAGCGCGAGGGCGACGCAGCGGGAGGGTGAGGCCGCCAGCCGGGGGGAACGCACGCCACCGCCCGCCAGACCGGGGGAACGCCGCCTCCAGCCAGGGGAACGCACCCTGCTGCCAGCCGGGGGGAACGCATGCCACCGCCCGCCAGACCGGGAGAACGCCGCCGCCAGCCGGGGTAACGCACCCCGCCGCCAGCTGGGGGGAATGCACGCCGCCGCCCGCCAGACCTGGGAACGCCGCGAGAGGGACCCGGAAGAGACCCGGG
>NW_006399774.1:7779605-7800477 GCF_000299155.1 Elephantulus edwardii | reverse complement strand
TCTTATTGAAAACTTATTGTATACCAAGAATAGGATTTTGGACCAACAGCCAAACACTAAATATGTTTTATTCTTTTTTTCCCTGACTCATAGTTTTCTAAATTTTATTGTGATAAAAAGAAACTTTTAATGTAGATCAAACCGGCTTTCCCCTCTTGGAATAGTAAGTGATTTGTTGGGTGAAATGATGTGTATAATAGTGAAAATAGGTTTGAAATGGTTAGTACTAGTGTTTTCCCAACTAAGTGACAATTTCACAAGGTTTCTCTCTTTATGTCTTCAGGTAAAATAAAGAATAAGAGAATAACTACAGTTGCAAGAAAGGAAATGAAAGGAGACAACGTCACCATTTGGAACTTTTTTATCTTGGAGGGATTTTCCAGATATCCGAAGCTAGAGATTGTTCTCTTCGTTTTCAGTCTAGTCATGTATCTAATAACCCTCATGGGCAATAGCACTCTTATTTTAATCACTATCATTGACTCGCGCCTTCGCACCCCCATGTACTTGTTCCTTGGAAATCTCTCTTTCATGGATATCTGTTACACATCTGCTTCTATTCCCACTTTGCTGGTAAACTTGTTGTCATCCCCCCAAAAAAAAAGAACTGAGGCACAGAGACTTGTACACCAATGTTCACAACAATGTTATTTGCCATTGCAAAAACATGGAAATAGCCCAAATGTCCCACACAACCATATGAATTGAGAAATTATGACGCATTCACATGATGGAATACTATGCAGCATGTAGGAGCAATGATTTTGTAAATTACTACCTAACTTGGGAGGGACTGGAGAGCCTTATGCTAAGTGAAATAATCCAGTCCTGTAAGGACAAATACTGCATAAGATCATTACTGTAGAATATGTATGAGGATCCAAGGAGGGGAGGGAAGGAGCAGAGGGGTGAGGATGGGCAAGAGTGGAGTGGGGGGGATGGTTTAATTGTGGGGTCACACAATGTGATGGGTGGAGGGTGGGGTGGATAAAGGAAATGGGAAAGGTCTGGTGTGAAAAACAATATATATGAACTTTGTAAATAAACCAGTATAAAAGAAAAATTTTCTTTTTAAAAAATACAGTCTTCATGTATGTGGTATTGTTGTTGTTGGGGTTTTCTGGGCCATTGAACTAGAACCAACTGATAGTGTATGTGCCAGTGGGTTTGCAGAGGCCGTTAAATCACATGGGCGGAAATTGTCCGTCTTTCTACCTCAGAGCAGCTGGTGGGTTTGAACTGGGTACCTTCAGGGTTGTAGCACAGCTCCTTACTGCCAGGCCAGGAGAGCACCCTGAGTTTTGTGGAGTACCTTCTACACATAACAAACCGTGTATGTGTTTGGTCAGCTGATAATGTTCTGGTCAGCAGCAGGCAGTCACAGTAGTTAAGTTTTAAGGGCTTTCAGGTACACACAGATTATGCCATGCAGGGTCACTGCGCCTCTAACTCCCACATTGTCCAAGACTCAAATGTATTCCCACTGCCAACAACTTCTAGGGCCTTCAAAGCTTGTGAGCTGTGATTTAAGGAACAACTATTGATTGTTCCCTATCTGAAGCCACGTCAAGTCAAGAAAATCAAAGACTTATGCAACCAAGCAGTGCAAACGGCTAGTGGACATGTGACCCTCGGACTTCATGATGCTGAGACCAGAAGAATGAGATGGTGCTCGGCTCCCAGTGGTGAGCATTCTGAAAAGGATCGTTATAGGAGGTGCTGGCTGCAGGGGAAGGAAAGGAATGTGGAACAAAACTCACAATCCTAAAAGGAAAACGCAGGCTTGAGGGTCAGATAGAGATGAATGGACTTCCTGAGATGACAGTGTCCGAGGCGCGAACAGAACTCCTCTTCTTGACTCAACGTTTAGCCAGACGAAAGCTAAGGCTCTAAGGAGGATAGGACGCTCCGGTGGCCTAGAGTCAGGAGCATCGCCAACACAAAGGCAGGCAGTTCAAATCTCCCAGCCGTTCCATGGGAGAAAGTGAGACGGCCTCTTCTCATCAATTTACAGGGTCTGACAACACACTGGAGGCCCAGCCGCGTTGCGGCCTCTACAGCACGTAACAACAACAGGGCAAGGTTAACACCACCAGGCGGTTGCACGCTCCTTAAACGAATCCACCATAAGAGATCAAGGTTGCAACATCTGTCCAGGCATAGAGCTCATATGTCAGGAAGGGACAGGAATGAAAAACTCAGAAAAAGCAGCGGAAAGTGAAGAGTGCTGTGATAATGTGGGAATTGCAGCCAATGTCATGAAAAGAAAAAAATGTGCGTGAATTGTGGAGGGGAAACCAATTTGCTCTGTAAACATCCGCCTAAATAGCGATAACAAGTGAAGCTGTTTTCTCCTCTTGGGTGAGTCTGGGCATGCCCTGAGTCCTTCTTGGTCCATTCTCTGTGGAGATACACACCACTTAAGCCTGAGAGGTCAGCTGTGCCTCAGGCATCAGTTTACAGCACTGGTAATTGAACTCAGAAGAAGAAAGTCCTTAAGCACATAAAATGTGGGGTCAGACCTCGCACCTCCTAGTCAAGGCAAATGTGTATAATAACGAGAGCTGCGAGGCTTGGATGATCTAATGTGACCATGGAGAAATTGGACTGTTACCACTTGAACCCAGTGACCAATGTTAGTGTCATTAATGGTGAGACAACCAGAAATTACATACCTCCCACTGTAATTCCAGATGAAATAAACAGCAATGCCTGTGAAGTATCCTTGACAAAATGTTTAACCTGAATCTAATTGGGCCTTTTAATACAGACAATAAAGGGATAGGTTAAATGACACCCCAAGGAAATTATCAGACAAACACAGAAGGGAATGAGAGTATTACAAAGGAGAGCAGTCCTTGCGTCTTCAACAAGCCAAGGTCATGGTTTTCAAAAGAGAAGTGTCATGCTTTAAAAATAACACTTAAAAAAAAAAGAAAAGAAATCAAAAACATTGGTAGATACAGTTACAATCCCAAAGGGACCCTGTTTAAGTCCACCAGTTGCTCCGCAGGAGAGGACAGGCAGTCTCTTTCTTTGCGACTTACTTCTCTGAAAGCCCACCGGAGGGTCAGCTATGAATCAGTTATGACTAGATGGGACACAGCAATTGTGTTGCAGGAGGAGGAAGACAACTTTTCGGGGAAGCTCCATCTCCTCCTCCCTGTCCCCTACGGGATCTCTCTACCTTAGCAGCAAATTTGAGAGGAAGCCCTGAGCGCGTACCCTTCATCCCTGCCTGCAGAGCACACTGCCCTGGTCAGCTGCCACAGTGCCGAAGCTTCACAGGCTTGACCTTGTCCCCATGTGTGTGACCCAATGCACGTCAGAGTGGAACTGTGACCCGTGAAGTTCCCAACGGCTGAATTTCCAGGAACTCATCACATCACTCTTCTGAGTGTTTCCGAGTGGACTCAAACAGCACACATTTCTCCTGGCACCAAAAATTATTAACCACTACAGCACCCAGACATTCTAAGTAGGTGGGTAATTTAGTCTGATTCTGAGATTAAAGATGGTAATTGACTGACTCCTAAACCTTAGTATCTTAATAAAACTAGCAAATTTCCCCCTCCATTTCTCTAATTCCACTTTTTCCTTTTGTTTACAGCTCTCAGAGAATACAGCCACCTCCTCAAACTCTGACATCCTAGACCAACCACATGTTCCTCTAATTGTTCCATTAAGTTTGTTCTAGATCCTGCCCGTAACTCTACGTATACAGAAATGCCCAGTCATGTCTGAATTCTAGAGAAACACACTTGATAAGGCACTTTTAAACCAATCCTATCACTAAGAATCCTTGGTTAAGTGCTTGGCTACCAACCAAAAGTTTGGTGGTTCAAATCTATCCATACACGAGGTCTGGAGAGCTGCTTCTGCAAGTCCACAGCCTCGAGACTCTTGTGGAGCATGGGACGTTTCTCCTCAGCACATATGGTGGCATCACTATGAGCTGCATCAACTGGGCGGAAACTCAGAACAAGACAGCACTACATATGAACCTTACGGACCTGGGCAAATGCATGGTTTTGGGGGGGTTTTGTTTGTTTGTTTTGTTTGGGTTGTTTTTTTTGTTTGTTTTTTTTTTTATTAATGTTAATGAACATTGACAGAGATTTAGGGTTTCCATTAATTCATTGTGGCACTTTTCTCCCTGCCACCCCTTCCCCCGCCAATTCACTCTTCTCCTTGAAAAGTAAAACTCTTCCATTGTTATATGATCCCACCCCAAGTCCACTCCACTGTGCAGCCTTCATTGCATTTAACACGTTTTCAAGCTTCAGACCCTGCCAAGCGGCCTTCACAGATGCTTGAATGTTCTCAATTAAAAGGAGGAAGAGGCTAAAGTTGTGTGGTCCTTTCGTGGTATCTTCCACGGGGAGTTGACCTGGGCACCCTCTCTGGCTCCTCAAATCCACCAATGGCTCACAAAGAGAAGGATGGCCAATCACCTCCTGTGGGATTAAGTCTCAGAAAACCAATGCAGGGTCAGCTATGAGTTGGTTCCAACTGTTGTTGTTGTTGTTGTTGTTGTTACATGCCATCGAACTACTTTCAACTCACAGCAACCCTATACACAATACTTCTGAGCCTGGCCCTATCCAAAGCCAATTTACTGTCTCTGACACATCTACTCCCATTATCCCAGTTACTGTGTCACTCTATCTCCTCCAGGGTCTTCCTCTCCTGCCCTTTCCCTCCCTCCTTCCAAGAATGATGTCCTTCTCCAAGGACAGGCCTCTCCTGGAAACATGTCCAAAAATGTGAGATGAAGTTTCAAAATCTTTTGCCTCCAAGGAGCAACCTGGTTTCACCCTCTCAAGGACAGACCTGTTTGTTCTCCTGGCAGTCCATGGTAGGTATGTTCAATACTCTTCTCCAGCACTACTCAAAGGTATTGATTCTTCTTCTGTCATCCTTAGTCATTGTCCAGCTCTCTGTACAGAAAGTAATTGTAATGCAAGTCCTTCCAACTAGGTGACAATGACGTTTTTCCCCACTCAAACTCACCCCTGACCAGCTGGAATTGACTTACAGCTGACACTCCCGCAGGTTGTAGGTGGCCTGGAAATCACAGAGGGGAAGATTGCCTGTCTTTCTCCCATGAAGCTGCAGGTGAATGTTAACCTCCAGAGAGGCTCCATCTTTGGGTCAGAGCACATCTCCCTATGGATTAAGCCACCAGAGCTCCCTTGGTGTTCCATTTTTTTACTATTCTTATAACATACTCTGACAGGTATGAGAGCAAGAGTGACATCCACATTCTAAATAACATGGCTCCGGAAACTCTATGAGCTTCGATAAATGTTGATAGTTGTAGAGGGGCTTCAGGCGTTTGTTCATAGGGTCGCTATGAGTCATGCTCGTCTCGAAGGCAATCAACAACAACAATAACATTATCTTTAAGAGAGAGGAAGAGAATAAAGCTTGTGTACTACAAAGACAGCATCTGTCGATCCCTTTCCTCTAAGGTTTAGGGACACGCTAGTGGAGATGACACAGACATTTAGGCTGTCTCAGGGCATCCAGAAACCTTTGAGCAATAATCTTACCCCAATTCTTGTCTAATAAGTTCAACCCAGGATTGCTGGTGGTTGGTAGTTAAGGCTTTGGCTGCTAACCAGAAGACTGGCAGTTCCAGTTCTCCTCTGGGGCAGGAGAGATGTGGCAGTCTCCCTTCATGACGGTAACAGACTTGGGGACCCTCAGGGGAGTCGTACTTCATCCTGCAAGGTCACTACAAGTCAGAAGCCACACCCCAACAGTGAGGAGCAGGAGAGCAAGTTTCCAAGACAATTTCCTTGAATTTATAACGCGAAATGTCTGGAACAGGAAACATCTACACATAAACCAAACGATCTCAAGACAATCCTCTTTAAGTGGCTCCTTGTAGACCCTCAGCCTGTCACATGTGTGTGCTCTGCTTTAAAATTTACTCAAGGATAAGGATAATCTGCCCAGTGATGACAACAGCACAGAGGCCAGGCGTCTTCACACTTACAAGAACATCTCTTTCCACTTGACTTTTGCATCTAGCAGTCAGATACGAGTCAAGGCTAGAGTCAAATAAATGTTTTGTACCATGTCTGTCTGCTTGTTTCATTAGGAGATAAATCCTCACTCTCAAGCCTGCCTGCTGCACAGAGCCACCACCACGGTGGTCTCCAGAAGGACACAAATGAGAACAGCCTGGTCACGGCCAACAAATGCCAAAAAAAATCACACAAATGTCAGGCGTAGCGAGCTAAAGCAGCAGTAAGGAGTCTAGACACAAGGCCAGGGAAAGAAGATGGTTGTTAACAGACAGCATCACAAACAAAAAAGCAAAAATTGCAAAAAGGTCTCCTGTGTCTTTTTAAAATATTGTAATATGGTAGCTAAGGCCAAGGATCACCATATGATGATAGATGTTTAATAGATAATGGCTTTTGTAGGCTGAGTTCTTCACAGCTATGAACCAAATGAGGTTGTATACATATATTGTTATTACTGTTATGTACTGTCAGTTGACAATGACTCACAGCAATATAGAATATGATATAAAATACAATAGCCATGAACTCTGCCCTGTCCTGAGTCAGTCTCTTCATCTCTGACACACCTGACTCCATTGCCACAGTCACTGTGTAAATCCATCTCATCCAGAGTCTGCCTTTCCTGGGTTGACCCTCTACCCTACCAAGCATGATGTTCTTCTCCAAGGATTGGTCCTTCCTAGTAACATGCCCAAAGTATATGAGACGTAGCTTAAAAATCCTTGCCTCCAAGGAGCAACCTGTGTTCACCCTCCCCAGGACAGACCTGTTTGTTCTCTTGGCAGTCCATGATACATTCAATGCTCTTCTCCAGCACCCCAACTCACAAGCATAGATTCTTCTTCTGTAATCCTTATTCATTGTTCAGCTCTCAGATGCATAGCAAGCAATTGAGAAGACCGTGGCCTGGATCAGGCACACCTTAGTCTATAGACTGATATTATTGCTCTTCAGCACTTTTGAAATGACCCTGACAGTGGTCTTTCCCAGTGTACCTCATTATTTTTTAATTTCCTGGTTGCTGGTGCCAAAGAAAGTTGACTATGGAGCTGAGCAAGATTAAATTCTTCACAGCCTCTCTCTTTTCTCCATCTATGGCCAGTTGGCCCAGTGGTGTTAATCTTTGTTTTCTTGATGTTGAGATGCAATACATATTAAAGAATGTAATCTTTGACCTCCTGTAGCAAATGCTTCAAGTCTTTCTGAATTTCAGCAAGCAAAATCGTGTCATCTGAATAACACAGGTTGTTGATGAGTCTTCTCCCAATCTTGATGCCATTTTTTTTAAAGTAATGTTCAGCTTCCTTGATTATCTGTTCTGCATATAGATTGAGAGATATGGAGAAAGGATACTTGCTTGATATTTGATGCAATTCTTTCTTGATTTTGAACCATGTTGTGTTCCCTTGCTCTGTTTGTAGGAAAGCTTCCTGGTCTAGGTATAAGTTTTGCATGAGTACAATCACGTGTTCTAGGATTCCCATTCTTCTCAATGTTAGCCACAATTTGTTGTGATCCACATAGTCAAATGCTTTTACATAGTCCATAAAACACAAATAGACATCCTCCTGGCACTCTCTACTTTCAGTCAAGATCTGTCTGACTTTAGCAATGATACCCCTAATGCCACACACTCTTCTAAACTCAGCTTGTATTTCTGGCAGCTACTCGGCACGTATTTCTGGCAGTTCCAGTCATTTTTTGGATAATCTTCAGTAAGAGTTTGCTTGCATGTGTAATTAGTGACCTTGTTCAATTATTTCCACACTCTGTTTTATCATCTCTTCTGGAAATGGGAGGAAATATGGATCTCGTCCAGTCAGCTGGGCAAGTAGCTGTCCTCCAGCTTTCTTGGCACAACCTGGTAAGCACATTCAGGGCTGCATCTGATTTGCTGAAATATGTTAATTGATAATCCATATATTCTGAAGGCTTATTTATTTTGCCAATTCCTCAGAGCAGCTTGAATTTCATCCTTTACTACAATTGGTTCTTAAACATATGAAGTTTATATACATATAAAAACTCAGATGGTATAGTTTTTAGTGTCTGCTAATCAAAAGGAAGCAAATCTCCAGAGGTTTAAATCTACCAGTGGCTCCTTGAGAGAAAGACTGCCCTAAGCGGTCTCCTGTCAAAATTTACCACCTCAGAAACTTGATAGAATGTCACTATTAGGTGGGTCTGACTTAATAACAATGGATGGAAGGATATAGAGACAGAGATGATATAGATCTATAGATATATCTAGAAAGAGAAATTAAGGTAAAGAAAATTAATCACCAATTTGTAGAGGCTGCTTAATCCAAGGTTGACAGGTAAGGCAGATGGCTTGTCAAAATCTTTGAAAATTGTTTTTTCTAAGCCATTGTTTTATCCCCCATTGGGTGGGCATGGCCCCACCTACCTTAACTGCAAACACATGGTCTTGAAAATCATCAACAGCTACGGGACAAATATAAGAGAACATTTTCCATACTGTGAAAAACAGTGGTGGAGAGAGCGTGACGAGACTGCAGCAGTGTTGTCAAGAGACTGAGAGACTGTGAGGAGACTGGGGCAAGGTAAAACCAGAGGAACTGTGGAGGTGGTACCACAATTAGAAGTTTTGCTTTCTGGGTGATCGAAGAAAAGCTAATTTGTAACTGCTCTGAGATAAAATTTGCTGGATGATTGATGGACCTAGAGGCTTCTTGCATTTGTGCTGTTGGACTTTCACCAATTGAGGAATTCCGCCGTGTTAATCTGGCCTGGAATTGCGGGACTGAACCTGGACTTGCACAGTGTGATATTCTTTGCCTCCTCCACTCTCCAGCCTATTTCCTTAATAAACCCCACAACAGTAAGTAAGCCTGTGAGTCAAGTTGCAATGAACATTGGATCCAATGATTGGTAGGACTAGGTGAAGAAGCATATGAGATGGCATGTGTGATAACGTACCTATTGGTATTATCATTTGAAGAAACATTCTTCTAAGTCCTACAGCACTCTTCTGACCATTTGTTGTACAGAATTATTCTGGGTTTGCTGTGATGCTGAACCTTGTGCCACTGAGGTGTCAAATGTCGTGACAGTTGCCCACAGTAGACAGTGTTTGGTGGAGCTCCCAATTTAAGAGAGGTTTGGAAGCAGGAATGACATCCACTTCCTAAACCACATGCCTCTGGAAACTCTATGAGCTTGGAGAGACGATGTAAGTTACAGAAAGTATTCATGTCTTCTGTTCATAGGGTTGCTATGAGTCGTGCTCGAGTAGATGGTCATCCAAAACAACAATATATTATTAAGGAGACAGCTCCTCCTTAAGAAGTGAGTAGAAGTCAGGCTCTCCCACCAGTATCTGCTCCTTTTGCAGCAGGCCACTTGTTCAGGTCCAAAGAACTGAGGAAATAATGAGCCAAATGCAAGATCGTGATGAACATACAACAAGGAAACTTGACCAAACGTCAGTATGTGTTTAATGCAGACCAAACCACTAGGAAACATCCCCTCCAGCTCAGAGCCAGTCTCATCTAGGGATTGATGACACTGTCTCTGACCTCATCAACAGAACTGATTCCATCACAACTTCCAAACTAGAAAATTATAGGCATTCAAGCTGACTCACAGCCATAACTAGCATGCTGGACCCTGCCAGCAAGATGTGCTGATTGTATGGAAATATATGGAGAACATCTTTCACTATTCTTTCTTTTGAATCTAAAAAATAAAATAAATTATTTAATGCTATTTCTCATTTGATTAATCTCATCTGTGCTAACAAAGGTGGTTGTTAGGTGCCATCAAGTAGACTATGATTAATAATGACCTTATGAACAACAGATCAAAACCTGTCCTGTTCCCCATCAGATACAAAATCTGGACACTCACTTCATTCACATGTCCTATCAGTTCTTCTACAAACAGCTTGTTTTATCTTGTATATTTAAAAAAACCAAAAACAAAAAAACACAACATCAATCTTATGACTCAGAGGAAAAGAAAGGTTTTCCCATTTTTTGTTGTTGTTGTTGTTATGTGCCGTTGTAACTGGCTACTCATAGCGACCCTTTGTACAACAGCCCTAAACTCTGCTCTGTCCTGGGCCTATTTATTGTCTCTGACACAGCTACCCCCATTACCCCAGTCACTGAATCAATCCATATCATCAAGGGTCTTCCTTTCATGTACTGTCCTTCCACTCTCCCAAGCATGATGCCCCTCTCCAAGGACTGGTCTCTCATTGCAACACATCCAAAGTAGGTCAGATGAAGCTTCAGAATCCTTACCTCCAAAGAGCTGCCTGGTTTCACCCTTTCTAGGACAAACCTGTTTGTTCTCTTAGCACTCCGTGGTATATTCAATGCTGTTCTCCAGCACCACAGCTCAAAGATATCAATTCTCTTTCTGTCATCGCTAGTCATTGTCCAGCTCTCTGATGCATAGCAAGTAATTGTAAAACTATGGCCTAGATCAGTTTCCTCAGCACACCTTAGTCTCCAGACTGATATCATTGCTCTTCAGTATTTTGGAAAGGTCTCTAACAGCAGACTTTTCCAATGCAATTCATCTTTTGATTTGCTGGCTGTCGATACCAAGAGTTGATTGTGAAGCCAAGCACACTAAAGCTGCTAACAATCTCAATCTCTTCACCATCTGTTATGATGCTACCAATCAGCCCAATGTTGAGAATCTTTGTTTTCTTGATGTTGAGCTTCAATCCATATCAAGGGTTGCATTCCTTGATCTTCAACAATCGGCTGCTCTTATGGGAAGAGGCTCTGGTCATAAAAAGTCAAAACCACTCAATATTGAGCCTGAAAAGGCATCCTCTGCATTATGCTGAGTGAAATATCTCAGTCAGAAAGGGACAAATACTGCATGGTGCCTCTGTTGTAGAATGGGACTGACTTCAGGGTTGGGGTAAGACTGAGAAAAAAACTGGATAAATTATGTATACTGTATTGAAACAGATGAGGGAAAGAACAGATAAGAGGTGATATATGATTGAGTATTATGGTTAGTACAGGAGTGCAGAATTAAGGTTGCACAGAGAAGTGTACTCGGGGTGGGGGGTGGGGAGATAGGGGAACTATATACCAATGAAGGAATTTTTTTTCTTTTTCTTTTCAAAGACAGGAGCGAACTGGTGGGGAGGAGTGGACAGGGGAAAAAGTGCAGCAATGAATGAATGGAAATCCAAAATCTCTGTACATGTTTATTAAAATTAATAAAAATTTTAAAAAGGCATCCTCTGAATATCATGTCATAAAACCATCCTCGACAACAGTGGTCAGAAACCAAGGATGATGTATTTTTCCCAAATGAATCTCCTGCACAAAGCCTTGTAATTAATTCTGGGATCTGGCACTTCTTTTTCTCATTTTAGAAGTACTCTGCCTTTATAAACCTCTGATTTCTCATGTGAATAGTATAGGCCCTAATTTTCAAAGTTCTCTGAGAGCCTGGCTTGTATTTATTTTCACTTTCACATCACTAAAAAAAAACTCCTAGGAAAGGATTGAGCAATTAAAACTCCAGACTCTACTTCACACAGAAGTTTTGTGGTTCTGGAAATTCTAACTCTCCATTCCAATTAGGAATCCTGCTGCCTCCATGGTTAAAGACTTCAGCTGTTAAACAAAAGGTCAGCAGCTCAAACCTGCCAGCCACCTCATGGGAAAGGGATGTGGAAACTAGCTTCTATAAAAATCTCCAACTTTGGAAACACTGTGCTCAACGTTCCATTCTGTCCTGCAGTGTCACAGTGAATAAGAATTGTCTCAACGGCAGTGGTTTTTGGGGTGTTTTTAAATCATCCATTATCATCATACTCAGGCACCTCATTGCTCCTAAGATATAGTCCACTACGGTTTGGATCCACCAGTCATTCCACAGGAGAAAGATGGGCCCTTTCCTCCTGCGTGATTTATGGCCCTAAAAACCTGCTGGCGGGTCAGTCATGGTTTAGTTCTGACTTGACGATACACGTTGTTGTTTATTGTCGCCAAGTCGAGCATAACTCATAGCAACCTTATGAACAAAAGGCCTGAAGCCTTTCTAAAACTATCAATATTTACCAAAGTCCGTAGAGTTTTCAGAGGCGTGTTGTTTAGGGAGTGGATGCCACTCCTGCTCCCAATGATGGTACTATAAGCGGCTTACTGTTTTGTACTATCAAGATTCCTTGATGATTCTAAATTAAAAAAAAAAAATTGGTATGGGGAAATTTTTTTTCCTTCACATATAGAGTCATCAAGGAATCTTTGATAGCACAAAACAGTAAGCTCTTAGCAACTAGGTGAAAGGTTGATGGTTTGCATCTACCCAGAGTCACCTTAGAGGGAAGGCTTGGCAAGCCACATCGTAAAGACCACAACCATGGAAAGCCCCGTGAATTCTCATTGTACCCAGAAACACATGAGGCTACTATGGGAAGCAATCAACTCAGCAGCAATTAGCTTTTTGTTTTCAGTAGAGTTTCAGAATGTTAGAAAGAGAAAGATGTTTAAGAGTCAACTATGCAAAAGTCTTTCTTTTTCAGTTAAGAAAACTCATGTCCAGATAAGTATAACTCAATCAGTGCCAATTGCGAGTTGAGAATAATAAATATAAGTCTTCTTAATTCTATTTCTATGGTATTTTTGTCAAACACACTAACAAAAATTTAAAAAAACACCAACCCTAGGGAGCTCTGGTGGCCTAGTGTTAAGGCGCTCTGTCACCAATCTAAAAGCAAGCTGTTCAAGTCCATCAGCTTGTCTACAGGAGAAAAATGGGCAATTTCCTCTCATGCAATTTATAGCCTCTGAAAACCCACCGTAGGGTCCAGCTTACGGGTCATTTCTGACTCAATAGTACATAACAATATCAACAAATGAAAATATCTAAATGATAAGAAAAGGAGTTGGTATTTATGTGGAATCCAACTCAAGAGATTCCAAGGTTTCTCCAACTCTCTTCCTTCCTCTTTCCCTCCCTCTCCGTCCATCCAGCCCTCTCTTTATTTCTCCTCAAGGTGGAACTGACTTGTAGCTGACCCATTCCACTGGGTTTCTGAGGTTTTAAACCAAAAGGAAGGAGATTGCCCATCTTTCTCCCACAGAGATGCTGGTGCATCATAACCACCACAGAGGCTTGGCCTTCACAACTCCGCACTGGCTACACCACCAGAGCGCCCTTAGCTCTTACCCAGCGTCATCTCAACCTCATCAAACGTCTCCAAGATAAAGGATGCTACTCAACAGAAAAACAC
This sequence comes from Elephantulus edwardii, assembly GCF_000299155.1. Classification (NCBI taxonomy): domain Eukaryota; kingdom Metazoa; phylum Chordata; class Mammalia; order Macroscelidea; family Macroscelididae; genus Elephantulus; species Elephantulus edwardii. Next base: position 7,787,205 of record NW_006399774.1, on the reverse strand, counting down.
ACACACACACACACACACAAAACTAAATATAAGTCTATTTCTAGAGTATGAGTACATAAACAAGATAATAGCACAAGGGGGAAAATATGTAGATTCCTCAAAAATCAAGATTATTTTTGGAATTTGTAGTGCCTATGGAAGAAAAAGTAGTCTACCAGCTGGACTAAAACAGTGCCAGGCTGCTAAGGATCTCCTTCAAGATTCAGAGAATATAAAACAAGAAAATGATTGAAAACTTAGTATATGAGTTATCCAAGATTAAAATAAGCAATCAGGAAAGAAGTTAATAAGACTACCCAACTCTAAAAACTGACTGGTAGAAGGTGTGCAAAACCAATCCAGCATATATATCTACTTAAAAGAAATACTAGACTTACTAGACTAATGGCCATGCTGGAACATTCAGGAAGAAACTAAGACTAGGATATAATTATCACATGTTGTGGAGATGGTTGTTACGTGCCACTGGGTCAATTATGACTCATAGTGACCTTATGAACAACGGTTCTGAATCTTGCCATTGTTGGCAAAATTATCCCCACCCACAGCATCAGTAACACAAAACCAATTCTTATGAGGTCAGACATGTCCCCCCGTTCCCATGCTTCTGTCTATTGATCTCAACACCAATCTTAATGCCTTGCTCACTCCAAAACCTGATGTGGTAGCTCACAGACCACAGAGGACCATACTGGGAGACTCAAAAGGTTATAGATTAATAACAGAATACAGTCAAGACAGCTCCTAAAATGTGCATGCAGACACCTCAGCCTCCAGCCTCATGGTATTATTCCCAAGTTCTCAGTCCTGCAAATATTGGCTTCCTTCCCTCAATTGCCCAACAAAGTTCTCACTCCTGCCAGTATTGGCTTTCCACCCATTTGTCCAACGAAGCTCTCACTCCTGCCAGTACTGGCTTCCCTCCACCAATGACAAAGTCCCATCTCACATCAATTCTCCAGGTCAGCCAACACTGCTGCTGTGGTCCCCAAGTGTGTCCTACATTTCACTTGGTTGGGGAAAGTCTTACGTCTTACTTCTCTTCCTGGGGGAAGAATTCTCTCTTCTGGTGGGAGAAGAGTCACTGCAGCTAAAATCCTTCAATTTATTGGTGAGACTGGCCAATACCCTTGGAGACAATTGGGACTGGTCAGTCTCCCTATGGATAGGTCAACATGTCTCACTCATGTAGTACTGTTCACGGGCAGGATGAACATTGTTGTTGTTGCTGTTGTTGATTGCTGTTGAATCAAGCACGACTCATAGCAACCCTATGAGCAAAAGGCCTGAAGCCTTTCTATAACTATCGACATTTATCAAAGTTCATAGAGTTTCCACAGGCACGTTGTTCATCAACATAGCAACATCAGATAAGGGCTAGAGAAGTCATATTGAAAAATAAACTCCATAAAAATTTTCCTACCTCGCATGTGGACAATAAGACAGAGCTTGAAATATTAAAGAGTAGTAAAGTTACAACTTTATCACCACTATTTTTTATGATGAACTTTAGTTATCCACAGATAAATGTGTGTATATCTTATAGGCTAAGTCATAGAGATTAACATTTTAGATGAGACAAATGTTAGAAGTAAGTTAGTTTTCATGAATATAAGCTAGAGAGGAATCTCAGTGAAACGGTGATTGCGAACTGATGAAACCTTGCCCCCCTAAAATCATATGTTGTGGTTGTTGTGTTGTGTGCTGCCAAGTTGGAACCAACCCCTCTGGTATGTTTTGGAGGCAGTAAATCACATGGAAAGAGATTTCCCATTTTTCCCTCTTAGATAATCTGATGGATTCGAATCACCCGCCGTTGGAACTGCAGCCCAGCTTCTTACTTCTAGGCCACCAGAAAATCATATAAGGACCCTAATTTGAAAGAAAAATCATGACAAAATCTATAATTTGTAAGAAAAATCAGAAAGTTGAAATATCAGCTTAAATCAAATTTGGAGCCTATTTTAAAATATCTTTTAGAGGCTCAAGAAAAATATAATCCATGGAAGCAAAAGACAAGTAGACTTAACAATCAAACTCTCTATTTCATTATCAGTGAGATTTTAAATATATATTATTAAAAATAAATATGCTCAAGTGGAAAGAGGAATGGTATGCCCAGCAAAGTAGAGGCAAATAAAAATTTGAAAAGAATTCAAGAACCTTCCTAAGGGACCAATCTTCTTTATAAAATCTTTGTTAGAAACGTGAAAAGCAGAAAGACAGCAAGAGAATCAATGAGACCAATTGATTGATGATCACTATAGAAAAAGTTCACGCAGGTCTGAAAAGGAGATAGCAGAATGAATCCATTTATAAAGGAAGGCATTAGTGACATTCACACTCCTAAATTAACTTTTGAAGCAGAACAGTCACAGGTAGAAAATCAGATAGCAATAAATAAACTAGATGTTCTTTGCTGAATCGATAATGCATTTTGTCACGATTTTGATTCCCTAAAATTGAGCAATCATTGAAAACAAATAGGCTCCACCCAAGAGTTCTGACAAAACACCAGCCAGGGTGAAATGTTGTAGGAGCACGGGAATTCCTGGTGGTATTGTTATTGTTATAAGGTGCCCTTGAGTCCTCTCTGATTCCTGGGACACCAGGTGAAACAGAACAAGATGTTGCCCTGTTGAATGCCATCCTAACATTCTCAGCGGGTTTGGGGGTGGAGTTTTTTTATGTTTTAAAACTGCTTATTTTATTATTTTATACAGCTCTTATTTAGAACAGAACCTTTCTTGAGGGATTTATTTTAATAAAAAGTACATGTTGTTGTTATGTGCCGTCGAGTCGTTTGCGACTCATAGCGACCCTATGTACAACAGCCCTAAACCCTGCTCTGTCCTGTGCCAATCGCACTGCCTCTGACACACCCATCCCGATTACCCCAGTCACTGAATCAATCCACCTCATAGAGGGTCTTCCCCTCCTGCGCTGTCCCTCTACTCTACCCAGCATGATGTCCCTCTCTAAAGACCGGTCTCTCCTTACAACAAGTCCAAAGTATGTCAGATGATGCCCCCGAATCCTTGCCTCCAAGGAGCAGCTTGGTTTAACCCTCTCTAGGATGAATCTGTTTGTTTTCTGGGCAATCCAAGGTACATTCAATACTCTTCTCCAGCACCACAGCTCAAAGGCGTCAATTCTCCTTCTATCCTCCCTAGTCATTGTCCAACTCTCTGATGAGTAACAAGTGATTGCAGAAACCATGGCCTGTGTCAGGCATACCTTAGTCTCCAGAGAGACTCCGTTGCTCTTGAGTACTTTAGAGAGGTCCCTAACTGCAGACTTTCCCATCGCAATACGTTTTTTGATTTCCTGGCTGCTAAAAAAAAAAAAAGTGCATATTAGATGAAATTTTTTTAAAACACAAAACAAACAGTAACAATAAAAAACTTTATAGTAGAGTGTTAGAGAGAGTGTGTGTGTGTGTGTGTGTGTGTGTGTGTGTGTCCCTTTATTGACCACAGGAAGAATATGGATCTACTCCCTTGGGACCACTAGCTTACATCAATCAGAAACTTTTTTTTAAGTTAACCAAGATTATTTATACTTTTAAAAAAAAAATATATTGCTGCTCTCACTGTGTCAATCCATTCATTGAAGGATCCCTCTCCTTTGCTGACTTTATACTTTTTCAAAAATGTTGTCCTTTTTCAGGACTGTCCCTTCCTGGTAACATGTCCAAGATATCTAAGACTTGTGTCACCACTGTTGCTTCAGAGGATCACTCTGGCTCCACTTCTTACTAAACAGATGTGTTTGCCTGTTTGACAATGTGTGGTAAAGCCAATTTCTTCACCAACACTGCAATTTAAAGGCACTGTTCTTCTTCAGTCTTCCTTACTCTTTGTTCAGCTTTTACGTAAACATGAAGCATTTGAAAATACTATGGGTTGACTCAGGAGCCGTTTGGATGAGGAATTCACACAGACAAACCAATTTAATGGAGGATTGTCAAACAGCTTATTCATGGACAAGGTAAAAGTCCATGACCCCTTGCACAGCTAAGAAGAAAACCTAAGAGGGAAATTATACTTCTCTGTTGGCCAGAAGATAAGGAGTTACAAAGTTAAATGGATAAAATCCATCAGCTCCTCTGCAGGAGAAAGATGTCTTCCAACGTGATTTATTGTTAGATGTCATTTAATCAATTACAACCAGTAGCAACCGTATGAATAGCTGGTCTGTAACCTGCCCTGTCCTGTGCCGTCCTCATCATCTCTGATAATACTTGAGTCCATTGTTACAGTTATTGTGTCATTCTATGTTGTTGAGGGTCTTCATCCCTTTCAATGACAATCTACTTTCCAAACATGATGTTCTTTCCCAAGGAATGGCATCTATTGGCGACATGCTTAATGTGAAACAAAGTGGCACCATCATTGTCTCTAAGGAGCAACCTGGTAGCACTTTCCCCCAAGATATATTTGTTTGTTCTTTTTGGCAGCCATGGGATATTCAGTACTCTTCTCTGACATAACAACTCAAAGGAATTGATTCCTCTTCTATTATCCTTTTTCATTGTTCAACTTTCAGATGCATAACGAGTGAGTAACAAGACAATAACTTGGATCTGGTACACCTTAGTCTTTAAAATGATATCATTGCTCTTTTGAACTTTGGCCGTAAATTTTTCCAATGTATTATGTTCTTGGTCAGCAGAGCAGACTTGCCAGATGAACTGGGGGTCTCTGGCCCAGAGTTTGCCAGCATTTTGGCTTTCCAGAATGGTGAAACACTAAAATGTTGAGCCACACCTGAGTGTCTTGGGAGACTTAGTGTCAGCTGCACATGGGCGTCCTGAGGAGAGACAGGTATTGGGTGCTCTGGGTACCTGTGGCTTTCTTTTTGCCCCAAGTGGGTGTCAGCAAAATGGACTTGCCAGATGAACTGGGATCTCTGGCCCAGAGTGTGCCAGCATTTGGGAGTGTCAGAATGGTAAAATACTGAAAGGGTCGCTGGGCCTGCAGCGTATTTCATTGTGTCTGTTCAAACATTCTTCTAGGTCGTATAGCCCTGGTAAGTCCACTTGCTGTACAGCGATAATTTGTGGTTGCTGTGAAGCTGAACACTGTGACACTGATATGCCAAATGTGTCAATGGTTACCCATGGTGGACAGTGTTTGGTGGAGCTCCCTGATTAAAACAAGCTTAGAAGCAGCAGTGGCATCCACTTCCATAATAAGCTTGCCTCCAGAAACCCTATGAACCTGGAGAAAGGATGAAAGTCACCCAAGTGTTGAGGACTTTCGTTCACAGGGTTGCTATGAGTCACCTACAACTTGATGGCACTTAACAAAAACAACAATATGTTCTTATGATTTCTTAACTATTGTTACCAGGCATGTTGGTTATTAATTTAACCAAGTAAGATGAAATTGTTGATTGTTTCAATCTTTTCTCCATCTGTCATAATATTATCTGTTGGCCTAGTGTTAAGGATTTTTGTTTTCTTGGTATTAAGAAGTAATGCATACTGAAGGCTATAGTCTGTATGATTTACAGCCTCTTTAAACCCACTAGTATTAACACCCTTGGTACCAACAGTCAGGACAAGGAGATGCACTGCATTGGGAAAACCTGCAGTTAGGGACCTCTCCAAATTATTGAGGACTAATGATGTCAGTTTGAGGACAAAAGTGCATCTGATTCAGACCATGGTCTTTCCAATTACTTCCTATGCATCTGAGAGCTGGGCAATGAATAAGGATGACAGAAAAGAGAATCGATATCTTTGAGCTGTGGTGTTGAAGAAGAGCACTGAACATCTCATGGATGGCCAGGAGAACAAACAGATATGTCTTAGAGAGAAAGTGCAGTCAGAGTGCTCTTTGGGGGCAAGAATGATGAGACTTCGTCTCACATACATTGGGCATGTTGCTAGGAGGAGCTATTTCTGAAGAGGGATATGATGCTGGAAAGGTGGAAGATCGACAAAGGAGAGGAAAATCCTCAGCCAGATGGATTGACATGGTAACTTCCACGATGGGCTTTTGTGTTTCACGAAATGTGAAGATGACGTAGGATAGAATAGGGTCCAGATCTTTTGTTCATAGAATCGCTATGGGTCATGCTCAACTCAACAGCACCTAACAACAACCACCACCACCACAAAACCCACTGGAGGGTCAGCTCCAACTATTTCCCAGTTCATGGCAATAATTAACAAGATGGCATTGCCATCTTGTTAACACATCTACTTTGCATTGTGCTTCTAACCCAAAGACTATGCATGTCCAGAGGTTCGAATCCACCAGTAGGTCTGTGGGAGAAAGAGGGGCAGTATCCTCCCATGGCAATTTAAACCCTCAGAAACCCAGTGGAGGGTCACTATGAATAGAATGTATTTTTATTAAACAATTTCAATACAAATTGTTTGGTGACAGTAAAATTTTTCACAACGTGTCAACATTCTCCTTACCCATGTTCTGATTGTTCCATTTTCAGTGTTCTAGTATCTGTCTCAACTTTGTACCTTTGTTTTATAGTAACTGTTGATCCTTTGGGCTTGTATGTTGATGTTGTTGTTAGGTGCTGTTGAGTCAAATATGTGAACAGAAGATTTGAACACTGTTCTATCCTGTGCCATCTTCAGACTTTCTGACACACAAAAGCCCAATGCAGTAATCGCCATGTCAATCCACCTAGCTGAGGGTCTTCCTCTCCTTTGCTGACCCTCCACCCTTCCCAACATCGTGTCCCTTTCCAAGCAATAGCCCCTCCTGGCAACACGCCCAATGTATATAAGACAAAGTTTCATCATTCTTGTCTCCAAAGAGCACTCCAGCTGTACCCTCTCCCAGACATATACATTTATTTGTTCTCTTGGCCGTCCATGGGATGTCCAGTGCTCTTCTCCAACACCACAGCTCAAAGCTATCAGTTCTTCCTCTATCATCCTTATTCATTGTCCAGCTCTTGGATTCATAGCAAGTGATTGGAAATATCATGGCCTGAAACAGTTGCACCTTAGTCCTTAACTGACATTATTACTCCTCAATAATTTAGAGAGGTCCCTAACTGCAGATTCTCCCAGTGCAGTGCATCTCCTTATCTCCTGACTGCTAGTATCAAGGGTGGTCATTGTGGATATAAGCAAGATGAAACTGTTGACAGCTTCAATCGCCTCTCCATTCATCACGACACTGCCTATTGGTCCAGTGGTGAGAATCTTTGTTTTCTTGACATTGAGATGCAATCTATACCACAGGCTGCATTCATTGATCTTCTGCAACAAGTGCTTCAAGCCTTTCTCACTTTCAGCAAGGAAAGGTGTGTAATCTGCATAACATAGATTATTGATAAGCCTCCTTCCAATCCTGATGCCACACTCCTCTTCACGGTGTCCAGGTTCTCTTATAGTTTGCTCAGCACACAGATTGAATAGGTATGGAGAGAGACTACAACCCTTGCCTCATATAGATGGGTTTTTTCTAATGATTGAGATTGTTCACAGCTTCAGTTTGCTTGGCTCCATAGTCAACACTCTCAGCACCAGTAGCCAGGAAATTAGAAGACGTATTGCCATGGGAAAGTCTACTGAAGAGCAATGGTGTCTCCTTGGAGACTAAGGTGCATATGATACAGG
>NW_006399774.1:7777490-7779380 GCF_000299155.1 Elephantulus edwardii | reverse complement strand
AGGCTCCATCTAACATACTTTGGACATGTTGCAAGGAGGGACCGGTCCTTGGAGAGGGACATCATGCTTGGGAGGGTTGAGGGACAGCGCAGAAGGGGAAGGCCCCCTATGAGGTGGATTGATTCAGTGACTGGGGTAATGGGGATGGGTGTACCAGCAACGGTGTGATTGGCACAGGACAGAGCAGAGTTTAGGGCTGTTGTACATAAGGTCGCTATGAGTCGCAAGTGACTCCACAGCACATAACAACAACAACAACATACTGACAAGTAGTTAACTTTATTTTGAGTGTTAATCAGTTACTTCAATAGAAGGGAAAATTTCCCTTTCAGCCTTAAACAGCATCTCCATGCAAATGTCTCAGCGAGTCTTCTGGTTCTATAATTCTGGGCTTTCTAGATAATTGACTGTGTTTTGTATTTTTCACCTATCCTCTCATGGTCCATATGTTGGAGTCCTAATTTGAACAGTTAGTGGAAGCTGGGCACCATCTAGTTCTCCTGGTCTCTGACGTTCTGATTCTTGTAAAGCATAGCTCTGTAGATTCATTTCAGCCCTGAGATGTTTTTCCTCCCTAAAACTGTTTAAGTCAGTGGAAAAGAATAATTCAGTAGATGTTATCTATTTGTGTACTCAGTAAAACCTTGACTCAGTAATAATCCATGAAAAAATTATGTGTATTTAACAATGTTGCTCCTTACAAAAGCAGTTTATGATCTTTGCAGAAAATAGAACAAAATTAAAATTTGAATCAGCCAACCAGAGCTGTCCATTGTTGATATTTCACTTTATGTTGTTTGGAACCAAACATGGAATTTAAATAAATATTTTATCTTGGAATAGAACTGATGTTGGCTCCAAAAACAGAAAGATGATTCAAATTGTTCTAACTCGCAAACGGATGTTAAGGAGCTCCTTCTCACAATAAAAATCCTCAGGTCTGCACAACATAGTAAGTTCTGTTTAATAATGAAATATGCCATTTACTATAAGGAAACTCTAAAAATCTCATGAAGCTGCAAGTAGGAGCAGAAACTTCCAGATGAAATGTCTTATAAGCAATGATAAGAGATTCTACATGTAATCGCCAGATTACAGATGTTTGACTTAATTAAGTACAATCTGTCATTACCAACCAACCAAGTAAAGCTTATTATATTGACACTGAAGATACATACAATATTTCATAGTAGCAAACAGTGATTCTTTTCAATGTGTATCAAAACTATTATTATTACTGTAACATCATTACTGTACTAAATCACAACAACAAATTATGGCTAACATTGAAACTAATTAGTAATCTCACAAAATGTAATTTTCCTCATGTGAAACCTATACCTAGACCAAAATGCAACTATCTGAATAGAGCACTGAAGTACTGCATAATTTAAAATTAAGAAAGATGTATACCAGGGTTGTATTAATCTCTCCATACCTATTATATATGTATTACTAGCAAATAATTTGAGAAGCTAGACTTTATCTGTTGAATGAAATATTTATTTTATACTGGTTTACTTACAAAATTCATATATATTGTTTTACACACTGGAACTTTCTCACTTCCTTTACCCATCCATCCCTCTACCCATCAAATTGTGTGACCCATATTTACCTCCCTGCCCATCTTCACCCCTCTGCTCGTCCCCTCCTCCCCTTGGATACTCATATATATTTTACTAGTTATCTTTCTATTTTACAATAATGGTCTTATACAGTATTTGTCCTAATGGAACTGAATTAGTTGACTTGGCTCTTCTAGTCCCTCTCAAGTTAGGTAGTAATTTTCAAAATCATTGCTCCTATGTGCTGTGTAGTATTCTGTCATGTGAATATACCATAATTTCTCAATCCATTTGCTTGAACATTTGGGCTGTTTCCATGTAT
>NW_006399774.1:7754602-7772138 GCF_000299155.1 Elephantulus edwardii | reverse complement strand
ATGCGATACCTGAAGATGGGGGTCGTGGGTCAGAGCTGCAGGGTTGTGTCCCAATTCAAGTCCACTCCTACCGTCCGCTGCGTCTGCACGCGGCACCTTGGCCAGTCCCAAAGTTCAGAGCTGGCGGGGGGGTCGCGAGCTGGGTCAGGTCAGAGCTGGCGGGGAGGGGGGTCATGAGCTGGGTTGGGGGGAGTGATGTGATACCTGAAGATGGGGGTAGTGGGTCAGAGTTGCAGGGGTGTGTCCCAATTCCCTCATTGTAGTTTTGATTTGCATCTCTCTTACTGTCAGTGATTTTGAGCATTTCTTCGTGTATCTGTTGGCCATTCACAGATCTTCTTCTGTGAAAATTCTTTCCGTATCTTTCTCCCATTTTGTAATTATGTTATCAGTTTTTTTTCTTGTGGAGGATCTGTAGGATACTGTAAATTTTGGATATGAGACCCTTATCTGAAATGGTATTGCCAAATGTTTTGTCCACGTCAGTAGGTTTTCTTTTCACTCTGTTGGAAAATGTTTTTTATGCTCACAAGTATTTTATTCTTTGGGATGTCCCATTCATTAATTGTATCCTTTCTGGGTTGTACATTTCTGGCTGTATTTGACAGTCTCTTTATACACTAGACTAGACTGTCTAAACTTGACCCCAGTTTGTCACTTATGACCTTTATGGTTCTGGCCTTTACTCCCAGGTCTCTTATCCACATTGGGCTGATTTTTGTGTGTGATGTGAGATGTGAATCCTTCACCATAAAGCCAAAAGTTATGAGAAACAGTGTGGCATCAGGTTGGAGAAAGACTCATCAACAACCTGCCTTATGCAGACGACATGATCGTGCTTTCTGAAAGTGAAGAGGATGGACTTGAAGTGCTGCTGTAGAAGATATATGACCACAGCCTTCAATATGAGTTACAGCTCAACATCAAGACAACAAAAAGCCTTACCTTTGGACTAACAGGCAACATCGTGATGGATGGAGAAGAGATAGGAGTTGTCAACCATTTCATCTTACTTGGATCCACAATCAACATCCTTGGTACCAGAAGGCAAGAATTCAAAAGATGTATACATTGGGGAAATCTACTGTCAGGGACCTTTTCAAAGTGCTAGAGAGCAATGACATAAGTTTAAAGACTAAAGTTTGCCTGATGCAAGCTATGGTCTTTTCAGTTCTTTACCGTGCATCTGAAAGTTGGACAAGGACTAAAGATGGCAGAAAAGTGGAAATCTTTGGGTGATAGTGTTGGAAAAGAGTATTAAATATCCCATGGACTGTTGAAAGAACAAACTGATCTGTCTCTGGGGAAGTATGATAAGCTTTCTCCTTGAAGGTAAGGATGGTGAAACTTTGTCTCAAACACTTTGAGCATGTTGTTAGAAGTGGCCAGTCATTGGAGAAGGACATCATCATGCTTGCAAAGGTGGAGGGTCAGCAAAAGAGAGGAAGACCCTCAATAAGATGGATTCACACAGTAGCTGTATATATGAATTCAAGAATACTGGAGATGGTGAGGAGGGGCCAAGATAAGACAAGGTTAAGATCTACTGTTGATGAAGTTGTCCTGAACAGTGTATTACAACAGCAACATTGTTATCATAAATTGAAGATGTTGTGATATGCCTGGTAGTGTCCCCTTAATGCTTTTATACATAAAAGGATATTCTACATGCTAAATACTAAAAGAAGCATTTCACCACCTGGTGTTAGATACTACTTGATATCTTACACTTTGAGAACATATTTGACATAAATCAAAACAAGGAGGAAGAAGGAGGATTGTTGCTATAATGTGAGGTTTATAATCAGCGTCATGAGATAAAACGGGTATGCATGGTGGAATAGAGAACCAATTAGCTCTATAAATTTTCACTCAAATAACAACTAAAAATCTAAATAGTTAGAAATAAAAGTCATACTCCTGGGATTGCCTGAATTTAGGAGAGTATACAATTATCTTGGAAAAATGACGGATCCAAATTTTTAATTTTCATCCAGAACATTGAGTATGTGATAATTACAGCCAAAATACTGATTCAAGTAAATCATCAGAAATGAGGCAAGAATCCCTAAAAATAGTGCTCTTTTTTGCAACTAGAACCCTCTGTGCTCACTCTGTCTGCGTCATGAGGAGCTGAAAAGATTCAAAGAAGTGATCAAAGAGATCAAAGACATGAAGAAACTCACAACTAAGAGCCAGTGCTAATAATTAGTACCGTCCAGTCTATACAGTCTAAATGTGATAACCATAATCAAGACGAGTTAGAGTCTCAAATACATTTTTAACTTAGATGAGGCTTCTTTTCTTAGGCTCTATGAACATTTGAAGGCCTGCTACCTCTAGAAAAGGCACATTTTTTTTTCTTTCAGTCGGGATGGGTGTGTCAGAGGCGGTGCGGTTGGCGCAGGATAGAGCAGGGTTTAGGGCTGTTGTGCATAGGATCGCTATGAGTCGGAAACGACTCGACGGCACATAACAACAACAAATTCATTATGTAAGTATGTTCCTGGTGTGTGTGTGTGTGTGTGTGTGTGTGTGTGTGTGTGTTAAAATCTGAGAAAGCTGGAACTTACCAGAAAAGGAAAATTCAAACATTTTTCATGAAAAGCAGGAATAAAAAAGTAGCAAGACTATGCCCAGTGAAATGTGGAAATTTTCAAACTCCTAGAAAAACACAGCAGTCTAATTCTGACTAAATATGTGTCTATTGAGTTTTCACTATGTGTGTATGTGTGTGTCCTTTTGAGAGAGTCTATGATTGGTATATTAACTAATAATCTAAATCTCAAGAACAAACATTCTAGGTGGTAAAAGTATGGTTCAGTTACTAAATCCTGGGGGCAAATTTTGAAGCTTGAAAGAGAAAACTTTAGAAAAAATCAAGTTGCATCTACCCTACGAGCAGGAAAGGGTGGAGCCCATTCCCAAAGAATGCTACAGAGGCAGAGCGTTTATGATAATGAGAAAGTATATTATTTATGGGAAAACTTGAAGTCAATCTCTAAGCTTTTGGTAATGCAGCTCCATGCAGAACGGACCAAGTCTCTTGTGTACACAATGTTGATCCAACACCCAAGGGCACATAGTTGACACCCTATGTATACTTGTTGCATGGACTGGCTAATGTCATGAAAAATGGTCATGTTTCCTACCCAAGGAAGAGTTCACAGGTGAAGGGGTCATTCAACCTTGGGGACACTGGAGGTCATCGGTGGCTGAACACGTGGTTTGTCTCCAGCTGGCATTACTAATATTCATAAGGTCGGGGGACTGTCTCCCTCCTGTTCTCTCCCATCACCTCATCTCTTTCTCTCCTTGAGCACCACAATGTCATGATGAGGGCACCTAGACTGAGGAAGACAAAGCACCACATCAACCAAGAAATGTTAATTTGGTCTTATAGGGAGAGGGAAAAACAGAGATGAAATAGCGAAATAATAAAGTCTCTAAGACCATTATTGTAGAATGTGTATGAGGATCCAAGAGAGGGAGGGTTGGAGCAGAGGGGTGAGGATGGGGAAGCTAATCATAGGGTCCCACAACTGGATGGTTAGAGGGAGGGGCGGGATAAAGAAATGAGAAAAATATGGTGTGAAAAACAATGTATACAAACTTCGTAAGTAAAGCAGTAGAAAAAAAATTTTTTAAATCTTGGAAAACCATCTTCATGCATTATCATAACCCCTCCTACACAGTCTATTGCCCAGAACACCCCATATCCCTTCATGACTATATGAAATTCTTTCCCCTCTAAATCTTTAAAAATAAAACTTTGAGGGGAAAGTTCTCTAAGATTTTACCAACATAAAATGTGTACAACTGCTAAATGGAACGCTGTCAAGCAGATTAATTAGGTAACATTTGTAAAGTTCATTGAAGATGAAAAATGCCAAATAAGGACTTTGTACATTAAACTAATTTCTCATTTACTTTAGCCTAAAAAGCAAGTTCAAATAGAGTTGAAACAATGATGATGCCTGAGATAGGAAATTGAGGGTCTTTGGTCCAGAAAAAGCTGAGCCCTGGGGGCTTCTCTCAGATGTGGGGTCAAAGTGTGCTTCCCTGAAAATCCATGAGGTTGAAGCTGTGATGGTTCAGCCTCATGGCGTTCTCTGCTCTATTGGTCAATTCTTCCAACTTCCCAGCTCTGAAATCAACTAGGGACACCTGGTAGGAAGCCTCTCAGGGCCTAGTGAAGCCTTTATAAATAGAGTTGGTAGACATTTCCAAGTCTAATTTAGATTTTGTTATCATGAGAATTCAGTCAGCACTCCCTGGATAGGCAATGCTCTGTTCTTCAATGATGTTGAAGGACTGAGACAGCTGAATGTTCCTGAAACACAGGGTAATGAGAACTAGAGCTCAGACCCACACACCACCTCCCACTTCCACAACCAGACAGAGAGATTCTGCCTAGGAGGAGGAGGAAAGGAAGATGCTGGGCCATCTGGACTGGGTAATCAATGGCATTCACAACCAAGTTCCTTCAGTATCATTTGTCTAGGGTAAAGAAGAGAGAACCAATGCCAGGTTCTACCTTTTTGGATGTGGTTATTCCTGTCTATCTATACAGCCTTTTAATTAAAGGCCAACATTTTTTATCACTTAAGTTGCAGTGTTTCTTCTGCATCCAAAAGAAACTGAGGCAGTTTCTAGACGCTTACAAATTTCCTGGCACAGACTGGTAAGCAAGCACAGGGCTGCATCTGTTTGTTGTAATATATCAACTGTAGCCCATCACTTTGAGGGGCCTTTTGTTTTGTCAACGGCTTCAGTGCAGCTTGAATTTCTTCGTCACCTGAGCATGTGCTACCCCCTGAAATGAATCTGTGTCAGGCAATTCTTCCTGGCACAGTGACTCTGTGTATTACCTCCATCTTCTTTTGATGCTTCCTGGATTGTTCAAGATTTTTTCCCCCTATATCCCTCAGTATTACAACTTGAGGCTTCAATTTGTTTTGCTGTACTTACAGCTTGAGAAATGTCAAGTGCATTCTTCTGTTTTGATTTTCTAACTACCGTTCTTTGCACATATTGTGATAATTCTTTTTTTCTCTTCTCAAGCTGCTCTTTGAAATATTTTGTTCAACTCTTGGCTTCTTGATATTATAGGAAATTTCCAGAATCTCCTTTGACAAGAAATTTGGAAGATAGCTACCTGGCCAACTGACTTAGAACAGTTCCAATACCCAAAAATGATGATCCAACAGAATGTAGAAATTATTGAACAATATCTTCATTATCACATGCCAATAAAATCTTTCTGAAGATTATTTTAAAACATATGGAACATTAACAGAGAATTGCCAGAAATTCAAACTAGATGTAGAAGAGGCATGGCATGGAGGATATCATTATTGTCAGATGGAACTCAACTGAAAGAAAAGAATACCAGATGTTTATTTGTGCTTTATTGAATCTGCAAACACACTTGACTGTGTGGATCATAACAAACTAGGGATAACATTGAGAAGAATGAGAATCTCTAACCCGTTAATTGTGCTCATGAGAAATCTATACATAGACTAAGAAGCTGCTGTCCATACAGAGCAAGGGAATACCACATGGATACATGGATTAAAATCAAGAAAGGTGTGTGATAGGGCTCTACCCTTTCTCCATACCTATTCAACCTATAAGCTGAGCAAATTATTTGAGAAACTGGCTTTATGTAGAAGAATGTGGCACCAGGGTCAGAGGACTACATATCAACAACCTGCGTTATGCAGATGGTAATACCTTGCTTACCAAACATGACGAGGACTTGAATCACTTGCTGCATAAGATCAAAGACTACAGCTTTCAATATATTTTACACATCAACCTCAGAAAGAAAAAAATCCTCACCACTGGGCCAACATCATGATTGATGATAGAGATAGATAGATAGATAGATAGATAGATAGATAGATAGATAGATAGATAGATATAGAAGAGAGAAAAAGAGGAAGAGAGAGAGATAAAGAGAAAATTGAAGTTGTCAATTATTTCATCTTGTTGAATCAACAATCAACATCCTTGGCACCAGCAGTCAAGAAATCAAAAGTCATACTGCATTGGGGAAATCTGCTATCAAGGAACTCTCTGAGGTGTTAAGGAGTAATGCTGTCAGTTTAAAGACTTATCTGATTCAAACCATGGTCTTTTCAATTACTTGTTATGCATCTGAAAACTGGACAATGACTAAGGATGACAGAAGAGGAACTGATGCCTTTGATTTTTGGTGTTGGAGAAGAATTCTGACCACCCATGGATTGCCAAGAGAACAAGCAAATATGTCTTGGAGAAAGGTAACCTAGAGTGTTCCTTAGATGCAAGGATGGTGAAGCTTTGTACCACATATTTTGAGCATGTTGTTAGGAAGGGCCAGAACTTTGAAAAGAACATCGTGCCTGGAAAGGTGAAGAGTCAGTGAAAGAAAGGAAGATCCTCAAACGAGATTCAGAGACATAATAACTCTAACAACTGATTCAAATATATCAGAGATGATGGGGATAGCAGAGAATAGGGTGAGTTTCAGATCCATTGTTCATGAGGTCGCTATGAGTAAGAGTCAATTTGATGACACCTAGTAAAAATAATGACAACAACAATAAGCCCTAATTCAGTTGCCAGAAATCTTATCTTGATAAAGTCATGAAACAAGGTCTTGGAACATCATTGCTGATGTCAGATGGACCTTGATTGATAGTAGAGAATTCAAGGATGATGTTTATCAGCATTTCACTGACTATGTAATGGCTTGCAACTGTGTGATCCTAACAGCTCATGGATAATATTATGAAGAATAAGAATTACAGAAAACTTAACTGTGTCCCTATAGAATCTGTACATTGACTAAGAAAATGGTCCTTCAAACAGAGTAAGTGGGTACTTATCTGTATGCTTTAAAATCAGAAAAGGCCTTTCACCACACCTTTTTATTCCGTATGATGAGTAAATAATTGGTGAAGTTAAACTATATGAAGAACAATGTAGCATCAAAGTTGGAGGACTATTCATCAACAAAGTGTATTATGTAGATGACACAACCTTGCTTACTGAAAAGGAAGAAGACTTGAAGCACTTATTACTGAAAATGAAAGACTACAGATGCCAGTACACATTGCACCTCAACAAAAAGAAACTGAAATCCTCACAACTGGACCAATATGCAAAATCATGTTGCTGTCGTTATTAGGTGTTTTCAAGTCAACTACAACTGATAGAGACCACATGAACAACAGATCCGAACCTTGCCCTATCCCATACCATCACCACAATCCCTACCATACCTAAGCCCACTGCTATCAACACTGTGTCAATCCATCTCATTAAAAGTCTTCCTCTCTGTCACTAATCTTCTACCTTTCTTAGCATGATAGTTTTGGTAGTAGAGTAAGTTGTGCTGTTAACTCAAAGGTTGGGCCTCCCTGGTGGTCACCAATGGCTCTGCAGGAGAAATGTGGGCAATCTCCTTCACTGGGATTTACAGCCTCTAAAAATGCACTGATGAAGAGCCAACTCCTGCCTTCAGGTGACCTCACTTGTTCCACAGTGATGAAGTCTAGCTACATTCCAGAGAGTGACTGCTTCACTGATTCCACCACAAGAGGTTCAAGGTGAATGCCGAGACCCCTAACTGCACAGTGTGTGGCTATAGTCAAGTAATCATTATTTCAAAGATAATTTTAGAACAAAAAAAATGGACCAATGACTGAGTCCCACATTTAGTTCCTGCCACCTGTCTGTCAGTTTACTGTCTCGTGATATGTGTGTTGCAGTCCCGTTGGAACTATACCACCAAAGTTTCACTTATCAACCAGGTCACCCAGTAGACAGGTTTCAGCAGAGCTTTCTGTTCTGCCCATGAAATGCCCCTCAAAAGAAAAATCCACATGTTTGTAAATACAAATAAGCAGTTTATTCCAGAGTATCCACAAGTGGAGGCTTTCTTCCCTCAATAGGAAGGTGACGAGGGGAAAAGCCCCAAGTCCCACCCCCCCCCCCCCCCCCCAATTGCTTTTATGGCTTTCCTGGGTGCCACTGTCAGGGCAGGGAGATTGAGATCATGGTTGGTGGGTCAGGGGATCAGTCATGTGGGTCAGCTTTTGACAGGCTGGCTACTTTGCCCGCCTTTACTCTTTTTGTGTCGCATAGACACTAGTTAATTCTTTATGTTACAAGGACAGATAAGATTTCACCCAGGGCATTTGTGTTTGCCTTAAGCTAAGAATTTTTATGGCCCACTTCCGCTTCTGGTATTAATGGGGGTTTATAAAAAATGGGGTTTAAGCTGTCCCCTCATTTCCAACGAGGGCACATGAGGAGGAAAGGACTAGCAATTTACATCTGAAAATTAACCTGTATAAACCCTGTGAATAGTAGCAGAATTCAACAAAATGACGAGTCAACATTTGGTTGTCATACATAGAGTTGCATGAGTCAAATCCAGCTAGATGACAGCTAACATTTATGATGGTTAGCACAGTTCATTCTATGGACCAGGCCCTTTTTCTTTTTTACTTTCTCTTTGGGTGGCATTTTTCTATCCTTCATGATTTTCTTTTTTTTACAAAATAAATTTGCCCTTCTAAGTATCCCTTTTTCTCTTGCCTTTTTATATCATTCTCTTTCTTACTCATTGAATGGCCACAGTGTTAAATCAAAACACAGTAATATTACTTCTTGTTGTTGTTGTTGTTGTTGTTGTTGTTAAGTGTCATTGAGTTGAACATGACTCACAGAGACCCTGTGAACAAAAGACCCGAACCCTGTTCTATAGCTATCACCATTTCTCTAAGTTCATAGAGTTTCCAGAGCCATGTTGTTGAGGAAGCAGATGCCACTCCTGCTTCCAAGCCTGTCTTAATTTGGGAGCTCCACCAAACACTGCCCACCATGGATAACCGTTATGCCATTTGAAACACCAGTGGTCCAGCATTCAACATCACAAGACCCCAAGTTATCTCAGTACAGCAAATTGACAGACCAGAGAGATGAACTGCTTAGAAGAAAGTTCATCCCAAACACAATCACAATTTTAAAATACAAAGTCCTTTCAAATACACTAGGCTCTGATTGATTCTAAACAAGAGGCTTTGAGCCCACAGCTCATTGTTAGCTAAATCCAGCAAATCCAGTCAGCTCACATACAATTGTGAACAAAATAAAAAGCAACCAAAGAGTCCACACCCTGCCCTCAACCAAAACAAGAAAACCCACCTTCCAGAATCCAATGGCTTCACACGTGAGCCTCCAATACTAGAGATTTAGGCCTCAATCAATAATATTACTTGAAATAAATAAGATTTTAGATTTCTCAACTTCATATTTGGCATGGTAATTAAAGTAATTTATGAATCTTTGTCAAACATAACAAAATCTTATTTATTTGATACAATGGAAAATTTTCTTTTTTCCTATCTCAGAAAATCTAGATAGAAATTTGAATTGAACTTATTTTCAGGGCAGGTTGTTTGTTTATTGATCCACTCATGAGGATTTTTTCCCCAGAAGGACTCCTAAAACTTCATCAGAAAATATACCTAAAGTAAATTGTTTTCTAGACCAAGAACTCAGAATCCAGTGAGTCACAGTTATGACCAACAGTAAGTATGTCAAAAAGGAAAGACTATGATATAACTATAAAATATTAGAATCCTTTCATTAGTAAAATTGGGCTCCTGTTCTTATAAAAACAAAAATCCAACATGCACAAGGATCTATCTTACCTTAAGCGCATTTCTGACACAAAAGCATGTTAGACACAAACATATCAATAAGAATGAAGATGGTGCTCTTACTACTGTGGCCTGGGAACTTTTTTTTTTCTTCTGTGGCTGCAGAATGACAGTCAGATCATCCTGGTGGGTTTCAGGTGCTTTGGTGATGACTGCTGCTTAAGATAAAGTATTTTCCAGGTTGATGGCTTCCATTACAATTCTCCAGACATCCTGTTTAGCATAAAAGTTTAAACTCTACTGAAGAATATACCCAAGTGATGGCTTTTTCTTTAGCATTTGACTATGGAAGCTACAGGGACAGATGAAGTTGATAAGCTGAACACAAAATTTCTATCTACTTGGAACAACATGACATATAATTTAGTAGGCTGTTGAAATCAAAGACCTATTTTAGTAGATAGTCCCCTATATTGTTGCATGGAAAATGTTACCATTATAAATATGAAGATGAAAAGAAAATGTTACCTTCAAGATCAGGATGTGCAATATAAGACTGTGTAATTTGGGAAGATGCAGAAGAATTCTGAAAATATTTTATTTTTAGAATATGGCTGACCTTCAGAGAAGAGTCTCCTCAAATAAAGGGCTCAACTTTGACTACAGACTGTAGTTGGGGCTGTATATTGAGAACTGGCTAGATGCTACTGGCTCAAGGTCACATACTACACTTTCTTGGTAGAGCTTGGCCCTGGCCTGATGCTTTGAACACTGAAAATTCAGACTCTGAATCATGGACTTCTCACACTGTAAAAAAAAAAATTACTGCATCATTTGAAGCATCACTGTCAGGGGGAAGTGAACTCAAAATGCTATCAATCACTTCTAAGAAAATGATTGGGAGATATTCTGATGATCATGAAATAAGAAATGAAATTTATCATAGAAAGTCATCTCTTAGTTTTGTGATTCTCTGTTGGTCCTCTCTGGCTTCCATCACCTAACAGAATATGGAAAGAAGTTGAAGGAAAAGCTGGGGATTGGTATGGACCAGCTGTAGATGCTCACATTTTAAGAAAAGCATTTGAAGAAGACACTCTTATTTACAATGTATAATTATTTCTTTTGATCAAGAGTATACCATTTACAACTCAGATGTAATTGATAAACAGTGTGTCTCCAAGGCGTCTCAGAAGCCAGACGAGAAGAAGATTAATCAGAACTGGCTTTGACAAGCACTGTGGCATTTGGACCAGAACAAACTGGGAGGAGGGTAGAGAGAATAGTGCAACAATGAATGAATGGAAACCCAAAATCTCTGTAAATGTTTATGAAAATTAATAAAATATAATTATAGAAAGAAAAAAAAAAGAAGCCAGACAAGAAAGCTTTTATTACTCTATTTCCTGTTAGACTTGGTGAAAAATTAACCAATATTGACTACTTAGAGTTTGTAAAGGGAATTCTAAGCCTTGAATACTGTATAAGTATTATTGGTGGCAAAACTACATAATCAGACTACTTCGTTGGGTTTCAAGATGATAGTTTGATTTACATGGGTCCCCGTTACTGTCAGTTCTTGCAGCTGTCAGCATAAGGGATTTCCTTCCTGAGACAGTCCACTGCCCTTCTCCCAAAAAAGATGTCATGTCAAAAAATGGATCCTAGCTGTACAATAGGATTTCACTGTTGAAATGTTCAGGACTTCAAACAAGCTTCTGAAGAAATAACTAAAATCCTGAAACATTCTTCTAAAGAAAAATACTCATTATAGACTTTTGTAAATGGTCATTCTTAAGATTATGATTTTAAAACAATTACAAGTTGCCAAATTAATTAATTTGGGGATTAACTTTGCCATAGGTGTGTCAAACACCATAATGGCTACTCATTGTGGGCAGTGTTTGGTGGCCCTCCCAGATTGATTCCGATTTGGAAGTAGGAGTGGCATCCACTTCCTATACCACATGCCTCTGGAAACTCTATGAACTTGGAGAAATGATGATAGTTATTAAAAGGCTTCAGGCCTTTTTTCATATATATTCTATATATATCTAGAAAGAGAGGGGGGACCCTTGTATTTAAAATTTGGCTGGGTCCGAGGGTCTAGTGTTATTTTATTTTGGAAGAACATTCTTCTAAGTTGAACAGCATTCTTCTGTCAATTTGCTGTACAGAGTTAATCTGGGTTTTCTGTGATACTGAACTTTGTGCCACTGAGGGATCAAATGCCATAACAGCTGCCCATAGTGGACAGAGTTTGGTGGAGCTCCTAGTTCAAGACAGGTTTGGAAGCAGGAGTGGCATCCACTTCCTAAACCACATGCCGATGGAAATTCTACAAACTTGGAGAAACAACAATAGTTCTAGAATGGCTTCAGGCCTTTTGTTCATAGGATCATTATGAGTCATGCTTGACTTGATGACAATCAACAACAACAACCAACAAAGATGATCTTTTCTTAGAAGATGAAAAGAAAATATTAAAACTATTCTGCCCAGAAGAGTTTGTATTACTTTAACGATTAACTCATTGGTGCTTGATGAGAACTCCTTTGAAAGGAGGGGAAAAGAAGAGAAAGAAACTAGTGTGCTTAAAACTGGTTTATTTCCCCAAATATCTTAATTGTTCTACAATAATAAAAAGAACATTTAAAAATATACACATCTTAAAGATTCTTTTTTTCTGAAAGAAAAGTGATCTAATTAATCTTACCAAGTAATTCTGGCTAAATTTGTGTTTTCCAAAGAGCTACTAATAATGATTAATGTTAATTGCACACCTTTTTTATTTTCTACTTGTTTATTTACAAAATTTGAATACATTGTTTTCAAGAACAAATTCTTTCAATTTCCCTCATAAGCCCCATCAAATTGTACAACCCCATTAATTCCTCCTCCCCCTACACATCCTCATCCCTCTGCTGCCACCCTCTCCCACCCCTCTAGAATCCTTGTACTCAGTCTACAATAATGGTTTTAAAAAATATTTATCCTTGTGAGACTGAGTTAGTTCACTCAGCATAATGCTCTCCAATCCCTCCCAAGTTAGGTAACAAGTTACAAAACCATTGCTTCTACATGCAACATAGTATTCCATTTTTTTTTTACTGTACCGTAATTTCTCAGTCTAGTCATTTGTGGACATTTGGGCTGTTTCCTTGTTCTCACGATGGTGAATAATGCTGCTATGAACATTGGTGTACAAATCTCCATTTGTGCCTCAGTTCTCATTTTCTCAGAGTATATTCCAAGTAATGGAATTGCTGGGTCAAACGGAACTTCTATGTTCAGCTTTTTGGAGAAGCGCCAAACTGCCTTCCAGAATGGATGAACCATTTTACAATCCCACCAACAATGTATAAGAGTTCCTTTCTTGCCACATCCTCTCCAACATTTATTACTTGCTGCCCTGTTAAATAAACTTTGCCACTGTTACTCATGTGAGATGGTACCTCATTGTGGTTTTGATTTGCATTCCTCTTATTGCCAGTGATTTGGAGCATTTCTCCTTGTGTCTGTTTGCCATTCTAATATCGTCCTCTGTGAAAATTCTTTCCATGTCTTTAGCCCATTTTGGATTTGGGTTATCAGTCTTTTTCTTGTGGAGGCCTAGGAGTATTCTGTAAACTTTTGTTATAAGACTCTTGTCTGAGATGTTGTTGTTGTTGTTATGTGCCGTCGAGTCGTTTGAGACTCATAGCGACCCTATGCACAACAGCCCTAAGCCCTGCTCTGTCCTGCGACAACCGCACTGCCTCTGACACACCCATCCCGATTACCCAAGTCACCGAATCAATCCACCTCATAGAGGGTCTTCCCCTCCTGCACTGTCCCTCCGCCCTCCCAAGCATGATGTCCCTCTCCAAGGACCCGTCCCTCCTGGACTGTTCCCAGTTGGTAGGTTTTCTTTTCACCCTGTTGGGAAAAGGTTTTAATGCAACAGGGATTAAATCTTTCTTTTCCAGTAGTGAGAGAAGATCTTCACCCTGAAACCCACAGCGTCCCTTTTCAGCAGGAAGTAGCTAAGAGAATACGCCGTCCCCTTTTCCTTATGACTCAGGGTGAAGTCTCTCTCAGGGAGGAGTGATAGGGAATGGCAAAGGATACACTGACAAAGAAGATTAATCAGAACTGGCTTTGACAAGCACTGTGGCATTTGGACAAGAACAAACTGGGAGGAGGGTAGAGAGAATAGTGCAACAATGAATGAGTGGAAGCCCAAAATCTCTGTAAATGTTTATGAAAATTAATAAAATATAATTATAGGAAAAAAAAAATCTTTCTTTTCCCCCAAAGTTTCTGCTTATACTAAATGAGAAGATGAGAAGATCAATTGCTGGTGCTGACCAGCCTCTTCCTATGTTTGTCAATGAAATCAAAGTATACTTTTAGATGCATTTTAGTATATTAAAGGGTCCTTTTTAGCTGTGATATACATAAAACCACGTAAGCAGAATTGTCGGTTAAGGTATGATTTAGCAATAAGATTTTATCATGTCTGCTCATTATGTTTGCCGTTGAACCTTCATATGAGGATGAAAATAAAGCACTGGTTTTTCTCCCCAGATATAAAGTTATGTTATTAAAAGTAAGTACATCCAATCAGATTATGTAAACAGTTATAAGTCTAGTGTTTGTTTACTCCCTAAAAAGCACAATTTTCTGGAAACTGTACTTACTACAGTTTTTAAATCTGAAAAGCAATACCAGGAGAGACATCAATAGATTTTTTCCTCTATGTGAATGTTGCTGTTAATATAAATCAGTGTACTTAAAAGGCAAATCTACCTTACGTGTACTTGACAATTTGTAATATAAAACTACTAGACCTATTATTAAGCCATGACTATAAGATAAATATTTAAATAAAGATGTAAGAACATAAAAAAAAGAAAGAAGATGGTCTGTTAGATGTAAAGTTATCATGAGACAGAATAAACAAAATGACAACTAATAAAACCCTTGTCATAAATTTGACTAAAAGTGAAGATAGAATCTATAATAAATATTAAATTTTAATTAACTATAACTTTTTAAACTATTCTTGAATAGGAAAACCTGTTAGGAAGGTTTTAGGTGACTTGAGTCCCTTACAAGACCATCTTAGGGGGAGGGGAATGTAGCAGAGAGTCTTCATTGGCTCTGGATTGAGTTGTGTTTGTGTTTTTTACTAGTTACTTAAATAAATGACTGAGAATGTGAAAATTAAGATAGAGCTAGGGAAGCTTCCACAGCTTTAACATACGGGTAAGAGTGGATAGGGATTGCAATCTGGAGAAGTGAGAAACAACAACAGAATGAAACTCAATGAGAAATTGTGATTAAGACATCATCAAAGTGTAAGAAGAGCCAGATACATTCCCATTCTTTTAAAAATCACTGAGTTCCTGCAGTACTAAGAAAGGCAATGCAAGAACTTGCTCTCACAAGATTTTGTTGCTGTTGTTGTTAGATGCTGTTGTGTCAAGTACAACTCATGGAGACTCTATTGAACAAAAGATCTGAATCCTGTTCTATCCTGCACCATCCTCATACTTTCTGACACGCAAGCACCCATTGCAGCAGTCACCTTGTCAGTCTACCTGGTTGAAGGTCTTCCAACCCTCCAACCTTCCCAATATCATGTCCTTCTCCAAGGAATAACCCCCTCCAAGCAACATGCCCGATGTTTGTGAGGTGAAGTCTCATCATTCTGGCCTCCAAAGAGCACTCTGGCTGACCCTCTCCAAGACATACCTGTTTGTTCTTTTGGCCATCCATGGGATGTTCAGTGCTCGTCTCCAACACTACAGCTCAAATATGTAAATTCGTTTTCTGTCATCTTCATTCATTGTCCAACTCACATATGCATAGCAAGTGATCAGAAAGATCACAGCCTGAATAAAGCACACTACCATCCTCAAACTGACATCATTACTCTGCAATAATTTGGAGAGTTCCCTAACTGCAGATTTTCCCAGTGCAGTGTGTCTCCTTATTTCCTGATAGCTGGTACCAAAGATGTTAACTATGGATCCAAGTAAAATAAAGCTGTTGATAGTTTCAATCTCCTCTCCATCCATCATGGTATTGCCTATCAGTTCAGTTCTTTATCTTATTGATATTGAGATGCA
The DNA here is from genome assembly GCF_000299155.1 of Elephantulus edwardii. Lineage (NCBI taxonomy): Eukaryota > Metazoa > Chordata > Mammalia > Macroscelidea > Macroscelididae > Elephantulus > Elephantulus edwardii. The sequence goes on along the minus strand of NW_006399774.1, from coordinate 7,756,360 downwards.
ATCCATATCAAAAGCTGCATAACGTTGTTGTTGTTGTTGTTGTTGTTGTTGTTGTTGTTATTATGTGCTGTCGAGTCGTTTGCAACTCATAGCGACCCTATGTACAACAGCCCTAAACCCTGCTCTGTCCTGTGCCAATCGTATTGCCTCTGACAACACCCATCCCGATTACCCCAGTCACTGAATCAATCCACCTCATAGAGGGTCTTCCCCTCCTGCACTGTCCCTCTACCCTCCCAAGCATGATGTCCCTCTCCAAGGACCTGTCTCTCCTTACAACATGTCCAAAGTATGTCAGACAAAGCCCCAGAATCCTTGACTCCAAGGAGTAGCCTGGTTTAACCCTCTCCAGGATGAATCTGTTTTCTTGGCAGTCCAGGGTACATTCAATACTCTTCTCCAGCACCACAGCTCAAAGGCATCAATTCTCCTTCTATCCTCCCTAGTCATTGTCCAACTCTCTGATGCATAACAAGTGATTGCAAAGACCCTGGCCTGTATCAGGCACACCTTAGTCTCCAGAGAGACACCGTTGCTCTTGAATACTTTAGAGAGGTCCCTAACAGCAGACTTTCCCATGGCAATACATTCTTTTATTTCCTGGCTGCTGGTGCCAAGAGTGTTGACCGTGGAGCTAAGCAAACTGAAGCTGTGAACAATCTCAATCTCTTCACCATCCATCCTGATGCTACCATTTGGTCCAGCAGTGAGAATCTTTGTCTTCTTGACAAATCGACCAATAAACAATAATATGGCAAATAGGATGGGGTGGGGGGGAACAAAGTTGTCAATTACTTCACTCTACATGAATCATCAATGAACATCTGAAGCAGCAGTCAAGAAATCAAAAGCCATATTATATTGAGGAAATTGGCTACAAAAGACCTCTTTAAATTATTAGAAAGCAAAGACATCACTTTAAGATGAAGGTGCACATGACCAAAACCAAGGTCTCTTTGATCATTCCATAAGCATTTGAAAGCTGGACAATAAAAAAAAGAAGATCAGAGAAGAAAAAATGCATTTGAATTGTGGTAGTGGCGATGTGTGTTAAGAAGCTAAACATAAATAGGCATGTTTTAGAAACATAAATACATCAGACAGACATAAAACCATAAAGTCTGCAAAAAACAGAAACAGTACAGTTTTTGTGGGTCTTATCAATGATGTCCATTTGGATTTGATGCCTTTGAGCTGTGGTGCTAGAGAAGAGTCCTGAATTTCCCATGGACTGCCAAAAGAACAGCTGTCTCCGAGAAGAACTGTTAACACACAGAAATCCAACTCCATCTATACACCCAGAAGACACAAAAGCAGGAGCACAAAGATTCTTGTACACCAGTGTTGTTCACGGCAGTGTTGTTTACACCAGCCACACAATATAACCACCCAAAGGTGCTCGACAGATAAATGGATAAAACAAATTAGGTACATACAATAATGAGATGTCATTGTTGTTAGATGTCATCGAGTCAACTACAAGTCAAAGTCGCCCTCTCAACACCATGATCATGAACAACAGGTCTGAACCTTGTGCTGTTCCTCACCATCCTCACACGCTCTCTCATGCACCAGCCCACTGCTGTAGTCACTGCATCACTCCATCTTGTCGTGGGTTCCCCTTTTCCATCAACCCTCTACTTTCTCAGCATTATGTCTCTAAAGACTGATTCCTTCTGAAAACATGTCCAAAGATGTGAAGATGTGTCCCAGGGAACAGCTGATTAATTCACATCTCCCTGAAAAGATAATATATAT
>NW_006399774.1:7744059-7754502 GCF_000299155.1 Elephantulus edwardii | reverse complement strand
TCCAAATTTCTTTCTAGCTTCCCTAAGAAGAATATTAAAACCAAAAAGCAAACTCGTGTCCATCAAGTTTGTTCTGACCAATAGTGACCCTCCAGTTGGGTTTTTTGTTTGTTTTTTTGTGTTTTTTGTTTTTTATATTTTTGTGTGAGTGTACTGTCAAATCAGATCTGACAGGTACAGGAGAAGATTGTCCCTCCTTTCCCGGCAGAGCATCTGGTGGATTCAACCCGCGAGCCTCTGGGATTGTAGTTGCAGCTCCTTGCCACTAGGCCACCAGAGCTTCCCTTCCAATTGGGTTTTTGAGGCTGTAAATCTTACCAGGCATGGACTGCTCGTCTCTCTATAGAGCTGCTGGTGGAGTCAAACCAAAACTCATGACAGCCTTTTGGTCAGTAGTACAAAATGCTGTGGACTAGGGCACTGAAGTGTCTTAAAAAGAAACAGCAGTGTGTACTGAGTGACAGACCACTAACTACATAGCGACTAAGGTACCTACATACATACCTTCACTAAGGCATGTCTCCTACACAGAGATTAGTTTTGTGTCTAACTTTTCAGAATATTCTGACTTAAAATATTCCAATTATAGGTCTAGGGATGGCAGGTTCTCAAATCCAGCACCTTCTTTGCTGGTCTTGTGCTTTTTCAGTGGTGAGCCAGAAGATGTGTCTGCTCCTGCAATGTCTGGAGGAGGAAAGATTGCAAGTCTTTCTTCCTCTTCAAATCCTACTTAAGGATAAAAGAACCAAGGAAAAGAAAAATAGGATGAGAAGAAATAAAAACACAGGTAAAATGTAACACTAAAAGAAGGCTATGATGGCAGAGTGGTAAAATTTTACACTGCCAACTGGAAGGTATGTGTTTCAAATCCACCTGCTGCTCTGAGGAAGAAAGATGGACAACCTCCTCCCATGTCATTTACTGTCTCTGAAAACCTACCAGAAGGTCAACAGTACAGAAAAAAAAATAAAATAAAAATAAATAGAAAGATAAAAAGATAATTTGAGGGAAGGAAAGAAGAAAAGAGGATTTGAGAAAAAGGGTTCAGATCAACTTGAAAAGAAGTAGTAGAATACGTATAAAAGAGAAAAGAAAAAAAAACCCAAGTTCCTTGAACACAAGAATAAAAAGCAATGTCGAATAAAAGGCAAAGAAGAAAGGACTCCAATGAAAGAGTGCTCCGAGAAGGGGAAATGTCACGTAGAGATAAAATAGATCTAAAATTTTAAAGGAGACAATCCCCCAAGAATTTCATTTAGTTAGCCAGCGAATAATGTGAATTCAGGAGGAAAGGAGAGATATTACACAATCGTATAAGAAATCAAATTGAATTAAAGCGTGTGAGGTCAATGAACGCCTTTCATGGTGCTGATCCTGTCGAGACTTAGCCCAAGTTAGCTGCTGAAAGTTTCTGAGAAAGGACTTTTCCTTTGCCAAAAACCTTCCTCCCCTTTTCCCCCTGTTCTTTTCTTTAATTCAATTTCCTGAGCATAGCAGGAAGTTAAGCAGAGCACAGGGTTCTTTTAAAGGGAACTCAAGAAAAGTTAAAGTCCAGGACACAGAAACCACTTTTGTATCCGCCATGTGCTTCAGAGAGCAACAACTCCTGCTGGAGAGTTGATTCTGAGGCACAGCAGCTCTAGGACAAAGTAGAACTGTCCCACCAGCTTTCGTGTTCATCTGATTTCTCTAGAAAAGCAAAATGAGCTCGGAGGGCCTGCTGATGAGGAGGTGCACTGCCAACATAAAGGCACGCAGTTCAAATCCACCTGCTGCTCCATGGGAGAAAGATGGGCAAGCTCTTCCTGGGTGATTTACTGCCTCTGAAAACTGGTGGAGGGTCAGTGATGAATCAGTTACAATTCGACAGTGTATAGTTGTTGTTGTTGTTGTTATGTGCCATCGAATCATCTGTAACTCAGAATGACCTTATGTAAAACAGCTCTGAATCCTGTCCTATCTTGAGCCAGTCACATTGATTCAGACGCATCTAATCCCATTATCCCAGTTATTATGTCACTCCATCTCATTTGGAGCCTTCCTCTCCTGCTCTATCCCTCCACTCTTCTAAGCATGATGTCCGTCTCAAGGACTGGTCTATCCTCGTAAAGTGCCCAAAGTATGTGAGATGAAGCTTCAAAATGCTTGCCTCCAAAGAGAAACTTGGTTTCACCCTCTCCAAAACACCCCTGTTTGTTCTTCTGGTGGTGCATGGCATGTCCAATACTCTTCAATACCACAACTCAAAGGCATCAATTCTTCTGTCATCCTTAGTCATTGTCCAACTCTCTGATGCAAATCATGTAATTGTGAAGACTATGGTCTGGACCAGGCACACCTTAGTCTCCAGACTGACATCATTGCTCCTCAGCACTCTGGAGATGAACCTGACAGCAGACTTCCCCAATGCAATTCATCTCGTTCAAAATAGGAAAGGAGTGTGTCAGGGATGTGCCTTGTCTGCATACCTTTCATACAGATCATTTGAGAGGCTGGACTTTGCAGGGAGGAGTGTGGCATCAAGACTGGAGGGAGACTCATGAACAAGCTGTGCTATGCAAATAATACAACCTTGCCTGGGAAATTGAGGAGGACTCAATGCATTTGCTGCAGAAGATAAAGGACTGTAGTCTTCAATATGGATCGAAGCTCAACCTCAAGAAGACAAAGACTCTCACCACTGGGCCAATTGGCAGTATCATGATGGATAGAGAAGAGATTGAGGTTGTTAGCAATTTCAGTAAGCTCGGCTCAGCAGGAGTGGCATCCACTTCCTAAATAACATGTCTTTGAAACTCTATGAACTTTGATAAATGTCGATGGTTGTAGAGGGGCTTCAGGCCTTTTGTTCATAGCATCGCTATGAGTCGTGCTCTACTCGAAGGCAATCAACAACAACAATAACAACCACAATCAACAATGTATATATACACATACATATATTTTTATATATATTTAGTTGTTCTTCCCATTATGAAGTGTCGTCTTCATAGTAACCCTATGAAGAGCCACACTGACCCCTGTCCTATCCTCACAATCACTGACATACTTGAGCCCATCACTGCAGTCACTCTGTGAATCCATCTGATTAGCGGTCTTCCTCTCTTTCACTGTCCCTCAACCTTTCCATGTATGCTGCCTCCCCTTCAAGGAATATATGTAAGTAAAATGAAAATACATATTATAATTTCACATGTATTTATTTATTTTTATATAAGTTGATAAAGAAAGATTTACCGAAAGGAATTATTCATTTGCTTGTAGACATGGACATAGCCCACTTCTAAGGCACATAGTTGCAGAGGTCAATGAATCCGAGGTCCTTGTGCAAGAAACTAAAAATGTGAAGAGCCAGATGCATCATAAAGACCAAGCAAAAAGTCAGACTCCTCCAGGCTTCCTTGTGTGTTTGATGTCGTACGCATGTTATGGTTAGGTGTCAACAAATTGACTACAACTCCCAACAACCCTGTAACAACCCTGTAAACAACCAATGAGTTCGTTGCCCTATCCTGCTCGATCATCACTGTCCTACTGTCCTTGAGTTCGCTGTTGCGATCACAGTGTCAAGTCACCTCTTTAAGGATCTTCTTCTCTTTGAGTGATCCTTTACTTTTCTCAGCATGATGTCGTTTTCTAGGAGCTGGTCCCTCCTGAAAACATGGACAAATGAAGACATTTCACTACCTTTGCCCCTGAGGAGCACCCTGGTTGCATTTCCTCCAAGACAGACTTGTGTGTTCTTTTGCCAGTCCGTGGGATATTCAGCACTCTTCACCGACACCGCAATTCAAAGGTGTCAATTTTATTCCGTTATCTTTATTTATTATCCAACTTTCAGATGCATTTGAAACAATTAAAAATATCAGGATTTGGATCAGGCACACTTTAGTCTTTAAACTGACATTCTCGCTCTTTAGAACTTTAAAAAGGTATTTGTTAACCTCCCCGTTACAGCATATCTTCTGATTTTTTGGTTGTTGCCATGGATACTGATTGTGGATCCATGTAAATTGAAGACTTTGACAGCTTCCATCTTCTCTCTGTTCATCATAATGTTGCCTACCGGTCTGTTGGTGAGGATTTTCATTTTCTCGATATTGAGATGTAATTCACATTGAAAGCTATAGTCTTTGATCTTCTTTCAGTAAGTACCTCAAATTTTCTTCACTTTCTGCAAAGTTTTGTCATCTTCAGGCCAAAAAGCAGATTAAGTTTAGCCCTATATAATGTGACCCCTCATAGCAAATCCCATCAAAAGATTGAGTGTGTTACTTCAAACCTCATCAAAGGAATGACCACATCACAATTGCCTTCCAGAAACCCACAGCCAGCCAAGTTGACATGCAGCTTTAAATAGCCTGGGTTTCTATAGCTCTCAACCTTCATGGAGGCAAACTGCCTCCTTTTGTCCTGTGGAGCTGCTCACGGGTGTAGACTGATGACATATTGGTTAACAGCCTATGTCTTAACCATAGAGCCACCAGAGTCCCTTTTTCAACTCAGAAAAAGGCATTCTAAAAATATTTGTGGGGAAAGAAAATGATCAAAATAAAACAACGAACTTACACCCATGCAGCTACGGCTCCTAATGATACAGCTGCATTCTCTCTGCTCCAGCACCTACGAGCCACCCTCTCTGGCACTTCCACTTCCGCCTCTGATTCTACCAGCAGAAATGGCAAAAGCTCTGTGATTGTTGGTCTGCTCACCAGGCATCATCTCCACCTCACTGCCCCCTGGCAGGGCGCAAAGGGCAGGAGGGAAGTTTTCAACATTTCACAAATGTATTGAATAGTGCATTGGTAAGTTGAGAGTTCATAGGGTCACAATGGATAATAGACCCTCTGAGATATTCTTAAGAAAAATCTTAAAACTACTGTGGATGCTGGGAAGGGCGGAGGGTCAGCAAAGGAGAGGAAGACCCTCAACCAGGTGGATTGAGAGGGTAACTGCTGCAATGGGCTCTTGTGGGTCAGGAAGTGTGAGGTTGGCACAGGATAGAACAGGGTTCAGCTCTTTTGTTCACAGGGTCACTATGAGTCATACTCAACTCAATGGACTGAACAACAACAACTGTGGGTGAAAACAACTCAAGTTCACGAGAGAAATCTTTGAGGAAGTGAGATGTTTGCTCCATTTTTCAAATGTTAAGGAATCGTTCTTGAGGAATGTTTTGAACTAGAACCTTTGGGCTGAAGTCCTAACATTCATATCGACGAATGTGGTCTTAGTTGGACATGGTCTTTCTTTGGAAACAAGATCAATTCAGGAGTTTTACTATAGTAAGGAGGGTCCAAGGCCCTTGTTGCTGAAGTATCAAAAGTAGAGAACAAGATAAGCCATGAGAAGATGTATCTAAAGCCCAAAGAATCCCAAGAAATTCCCAGAAGCTGATAGAGGCAACAAAGGACCTTTACATAGAGCAGTCAGACAATACAACCCAGAATTCAGTCTTCTAGCCTCCAGATCTGAAAATGAAGAACTGTCTCTTCTTAAAAGTCCCTCGGCTTGTGAGAGGGACAGTCCCACGTTACTAAGAACTGATATATGCATAACTCTTATTTGCCTTTTAATATTACGCCATTGCCGTGACTTCTAAATATTTGAACCACACCTTACTTGAAACAACCGTCACTTGCTCCATGTGCAACTTCTAAGTCACTGAAAAGACTTCGGAGTCTTTTCTTACATTGCTGTTGGTATGTACTGTCAAGTCAACCATGACTCAGTGACAGTAAGAACAACAGATCAAAGCCTTGCTTTCTCCTGTTCTGTCCCCATGGCCTCCACCATGCTCCAGCCCATCTTTGCAGTCATTGTGTTATTTTATTGATGGTCTCAGCTTTTGCTGATCTTCTACTTTTCCCGACATACTGTCCTTTACCAAGGACTAGCCCTTCCTAACAACATGTCGAAACTATGTGAGACAAGGTTTCTTCATCCTTGCTTCTAAGGAACACACTAGTTATACTTCCTCCAAAATAGATTTGTTTGTTCTTTTGGTAGGTCATCGTATATTCACAAATATCATCAGTGGTATTGGATTATAGGTTACATTGAGAAGCAAGAGAATCATAAAATCATAATCATAATTATGGTCGTGCAACACCTATCCATAGACCATGAAGCTGTTATCCCAAAAGAACAAGGGAACAGTGAATGGTTTAAAACCAGGAAAGGATTGTGTCCTTTCTCCACATCTATTCACTCTATATGCTGAGCAAATAATTTGAGAAGCTGCACTATATGGCAAGGAATAGGGAACCCGGATTGTCAGAAGACTCATCAATCATCTGATGATAATATGATCTTGCTTGCTAAACGTAAGTGAAGAAAACTCAAAACGTTGAAGGTGATCAAAGATTGCCTTTGATATAGATTATATGTCAATGTCAAGAAAACAAAAATCCTCACCATTGGACCAATAGGCAACAAACATCACAATAGGTAAAGAAATTAATGACATCATCAAGACTTGCCTTTTACTGGGAGCTCTGATGGCCTAGTTTTAAGAAGCTGTAGTTGCAATCTCAAAGGCTCACAGTTCAAACCCACCAGAAGCTCCACAAGAGAAGGATGGCAATCTCCTCCCATGTGATTTACTGCCTCCGAAAACAGGCTGGAAGGAACAGCTATTGTGGACCGAGAGGCAACATCTCAACAGAAGAAGAAAAGATTGAAATTGTCAAGGATTTCTTTTCATTTAGATCTATAATCAATACCCATAGTAAAAGCAATTAAGAAAGCAAAAGATGTGTTGCACTGAGAAAAATCCCGTCAAGGTTCTCTTTAAAGTGCTAAAGAGCAATGACATCAGTTTAAGGTGCCCCTGATAAAAGCCATATATTCTTAATTACTTTCTATGCATCTGAAAGTTGACAAATCGATAAGAATGACAGAAGAAAAACCAAGGCCTTTAAGTTGTGGTGTTGGAGAAGGGTACTGAAATCCCAATGATTTTGCATGACTGCAATAGGCAAAAGAATGAACAAGTCTGTCTTGGAGGAAATGAAACCAGAATGTTCCTTAGAGATAAGGATGATGAAACTTCATCTCCATACATTGTTGTTACTGTTGCTAAGTGCCATCAAAACAAATATGACTTCAAAGGCACAATGAGGTAACATCTCACTCCAGGAACAGTTGCAAAGTTAACAGAGCAACAAGGAATAAATGTTGAAGAGGATGTGGCAAGAAGGGAACTCATATATTGTTGGTGGGATTGTAAAATGGTACAACCATTCTGGAAGGCAGTTTGGCACTTCCTCAAAAAGCTAAACATAGAAACTCTATATGACCCAGATATTCCATTTCTTGGAATATACCCTGAGAAAATGAGAACTGAAGCACAAATGGATATTTGTACACCAGTGTTCATAGTAGCATTATTCACCATCACAAGAACAAGGAAACAGCCCAAATGTCCAACGACAAATGAATGGATTGAGAAATTACGGTGCACTCACACAGTGGAATACTATGCAGCACGCAGGAGCAATGATTTTGTAAATTATTACCTAACTTGGGAGGGACTGGAAAGCATTATGCTGAGTGAACTAACTCAGTCCCACAAGGATAAATATTTTTTGAAACCATTATTGTAGAATGAGTATAAGGATCCAAGAGGGATGGGAGAGGGTGGAAGCAGAGGGATGAGGATGGGGGGGTGGAATTAATCTTGGCTTGGGCTTGTACAATTTGATGGGTGGGGGAGTGAGGGAAATTGAAAGAATTTGTTCTTGAAAACAGTGTATTTGAATTTTATAGATAAAGTAGTAGAAAGTTTTTAAAATAGGGGGGAAAGACAAATATAACTTGTTGTTTTTGTTGTTGTTGTTGTTATGTGCCATTGAGTCACTTGTGACTCATAGCAACCCTATGTACAACAGCCCTAAACCCTGCTCTATCCTGTGCCAATCACACTTTTTCTGACACACCCACCCCCATTACTCCAGTCACTGAGTCATTCCACCTCATAGAGGTGCACTCTCTCTCCACCCTCCCAAACATGATGTCCCTCTCCTAGGACTGGTCCCTTCTTGCAACCTGTCCAAAGTATGACTCATAGTGACCATATAAACAATAGATCTGAACCATACCCTATCTTGCACCATCTTCAACATCTCTGACACATTTGAGCTTACCTCTACAGTCACTGTGTCAATCCATCTTCCTCTCTTTGACCAACCCTCCACCTTTCAAAGCATGATGTCTCTCTCCAAGAAATAACCTCTCCTAGCAACATGCCCAAAGTATGTGAGATGAAGCTTTATCATCTTTGCCTCCAAAGAGCAGTCTGGTTGTACTTTCTCTAAGACATTATCTGTTTGTTCTCTTGGTAGTCCATAGAATATTCTGTCTCTTCTCCAACACCATGTACATTGAGCACTTTGTTAGGAGGCTAATGCTAAAAAAAAGGGGGGGTCATAGAAAGAGAAGATCTTCAACAAGATGGGTTGATATAGTGATTGTAACAATCATATCATTAAGATGGGACAGGATAGGGCAAGGTCCAGCTTTGTTCTCCATAAGCTTGCTATGAATTGCACTCAACTTGATGGCACCTAACACCACCACCCTAATTCAAAGGCAGGCTTCTTCTGTCTTATTCATACTTCAACTTTCATGTGCATTTCTTGCATTAAAATAAGGCTAAATATATAGCAGGTGAACTTGTTCCAGTTTACCTACAAATTTTGTTTTGTTTTGTTTTGTTTTGGTTTGGTTTTTTACTATCAAGGGGTTTTTTGTTTTGGGGTTTTTAATTATCATTATTAAGTGGGTTTTTTATTCATGATTTTAAATGCAACATATATAATTTTGATAGCATATTCTTTCCATTTAATTTTCCCCATGTATTCATTGTTGCACATTTTCCTCCCTGCCCACCCCTCCCCTAAGTTCATTTTACTCATTGAAGGGGAAAATTTTTTTTTCATTGTTATACAATCCCTCCCCCAGTTCACAGTTCACTTTCATATACATTTCTTTTTCTGTAATCTCGTCATGAAAATACCTAATCCTATATTTCTTTTAAACAGTTCTCTCCCTCGTCTGTTTCAATGCAGTCAGTATACATTATTTATCCCCTCTTTTCTTAAGTGCCCCCCACCCCTGATGTCAGTCCTATTTTACAACAGTGACACTGTGAGGCTTTGTTCACAATAGCTAAGAGCTGGAAGCAACCCAAGTGCACACCAACAAACAAATGGATAGAAAAGTCGTGGTATATTCGCACAATGGAATACTATGCTGCATTGAAAAACAAAGAACTCATGAAATATTGTACAAAATGGGTGACCCTGGAGGACATTATGCTGAGTGAAATAATTACAAAACGACAAATATCTACAAATTTTTAAACACCATTCAGAGTAAATCACCTCTGTGATCAAAAGCCTGCCTGTACTTGGCTGCACCAGCCCTCTAAGAAAATAGGACAGGGAGGTAAGGTGATTGTGTGTACAGGCACACGAACAATGACATCACATGGGAGGCCATTGAGAATCAACACGGAGAATCCCAGCGGTCATTGGAAGGGTCATATATAGAAGTCAAAACTTCTCTGTACACATTTTTATTGTTTTGCTTTATTCATCAAGGCAAATTCCTATCAAGTTGGAACTGACTCACAGTGGGTTTCTGAGGCATGGGATGAGATTCTCTCTCTCTGTGTCTCTCTCTCTCTCTCATTGGAAGAACCACCTTTGGATTGGAAATACAACTCTCGCCCAACTACACCACCAGAGCACCTGGAGAGTTTTGTGTTTTCACAAGGCAATTACTAAATTTAAGATGCTGCTTCTTTGAGGAGTAACTTTTTTTTAAAAAAGGATAGATACTGTTAGGAGACAATAGGCAATAATTTTAAATTACTAAATGTATACATCGATCACAGATTTGAAGTATACAGCTGCCAAGGACAATTTCTGAATCCATGTGTGCATTTTTACAGGTTACTACAAACTGTGATTTCAGGAGCTGAAGAATTTTTTTTATCAGTTCCCTCAGAGCCAAGAAGCAAGACGAGGAATCATGACCAGCCTTCAGAGGAGCAAGTCAGAGAGAGACAAACGTGTTTTCACGTCAGCCTGGAGATTTTCAAGTTGCATAGTAAGTATGGAGCATTCCAATAAATGTACTTCAAATGATGGCAGAGTAAGCCATGCTTCATTTTAAATTGTCAAGAACCTATTCGATAAATAGCACAGACTTGTCATTAGAAAAATATATTTAACTGGAAAATAACTTAAACTAGTATTTTGGAGAGTCACGTATATTAAGAGAATGATTTAACAGTGCCTATCTTCTCAGTCACACGTGGCTCACGAGAGAGCTGGAGAGTGAATAAGGGTGACAGCAGAAGAACGGATGCTTTCAGTCGTGGTGCTGGAGAAGAGCACGGGCTGCCAAGAGAACAGACAGCTATGCCTTGGAGAG
>NW_006399774.1:7743069-7743509 GCF_000299155.1 Elephantulus edwardii | reverse complement strand
AGAATCGCTGTGAGTCACACTCAGCCTGATGACACCTAACAACCACATGTGTACAATCAGGGAGCATTGATGGCTTAGCCCATAGGGAGTTGCTCTTCAACCCAGAGGTGGTGTCTATGTGGCAGTTCAAAGCCACCAGCAACTGCAAAGGAGGAAGATGAACAATCTCCTCCCCTGCGGTTTACAACCTGGGAAAATCCAGTGGGGAGCTGTCATTCAGCTCCGGCTGAACAGCGGTGAGTGACATATATTATCAGAGCGTTCTGGTGGCATACTTATGGAAGGTTGTGTGGTTAACTCGAAGCCTAAGCTTCTCTAACAGTTCAAATCCACCAGCCGCACCACAGGAGAAAAATGGGCAATTGCCTCCTCGTAATGTTTACAGCCCCACAAACCCAATGGAGACTCACTGTGTGTGGGAACCTATTCAGTGGCAGAGA
>NW_006399774.1:7724134-7742813 GCF_000299155.1 Elephantulus edwardii | reverse complement strand
GGGGGAGGGAGAAAGAGCAAGAGAGTGTATGAGCTACATGGGTGGAACTATGACAATTGGTGATTCAAACCCACTCAGAAGTGCCTTGAAAGAAATGGCTGGCAATCTGTTTCTAAAAGGTCATAGCTTTGAAAAACCCTATGGAGCAGTTTTACTGTGTAACACGTTGAGTCACCACAACTACAATTTAATCCAGAACGACTGATCTGGTGGATTGGGGTTTGTGGTTTTTATATTTTTAGTGTGTATTATCAAGTTTCTTCTCTTTTGGGGAAATAATCATATTTTCATTCATGACTGCTTTCTTCAGATTTGAAGTGTTTGAAAGAATTATCGGCTTATTTTAACTGTCCTTGACTTTAAAAAAAAATCCTCTCTGCTTCAAAAGCGAATACTAGTATTTCATCTACTTAATATGACACGTTGCTTCCTAAGGTTGTGTAACTAAAATGGGTATTATTCTCTTCAATCAAACTCACACTCATATTAATCGGGGTCACGGGATCAGAGGTTAAGACAGTTTCTATAAAATAGGGAAGAAGAGGATTTTCTTGGAATTAGAAGGAACCTCAGAAATCATTACAGGCATTTAATACATACACACACACACACACACACACACACACACACACACATCTCTTTGAGGATGTTACCAATCATGGAAACAGTGGATGTTGAAGAATGGTCAGTGCTTCATGAATGCAGCCTAATGATTGTTTTCAGCAGCTCCTATTTCAACACCCAAATAGCCTGTTTGTGAGGCAGCACAAAGGTGAACTGGGCAATAGCACAACCATGCATCAAATAAATTTCCGCTGCTGAGTTCATTGCTAGAAATCACATTTAGTGGCCATGGTCTCCTTGAAGAGCCTCTTTAAGCTTCATGAGACCTAAGAGAAAGATGGTCAGGTGATGACCGTATAAACCGATACTGCAAATGGAAGGCTGTTAGGCTGAAATGAACCGGAAACATCGATCCTCTGGCTGGCCTGCAATGCACAGACTGTCCCCGAGACCCATTGGACCCTTCCTCATCCACTTTTAAGGGCTCTTTAAGGCACTTTTAAAGAGCTCTTTAATGTCCCATAAAAAAATATTTGCCAAAGGAACCTTAATATAATAGAAGGTTATAAGTAAAGAACTAATTCTCCAAAGAGACGTTGCTTACCTGGAATCACACAGGGGCAGGTGGAGAATGCTGCAGAGCTGCAACCTTCTTTTGACGCTGGACATTAGCGGTTACAGAAGAGAAAAGGCAATGTGGACAGCGTGGGCCAGGCTGAGACTGGCTTCTCTCAGCCTCCTGAAAGGAACTGCCACTGTCAATAGCATCCAGTATATAAAATCGATGCCTTGGTACGATATAGTCCCCGACACTGTTGCTCCTACACCTACTAACCACAGGGTCTGGTATTTGTTGCAAAAGTTGTGAGGTTTATTAATAGGCTGGGAGATGATATGGGAAAGGCAAAGATCATCACACAGTGAAATTCCAGATTCAGTCCAGCAACACATGTTCTCTCAATTGTCCAGCAACGCTTCTCTCACAACAGTCCCAAGTCAGCTCTTCCTTCAGCTGTTTGAAAGTAAAACCATTTACTCCGGCTTCAGCTCCAGGGCTCCATCAGGCTGCACCGTTGCTGCAGTCTCTCCACATTCTGGCTAACTCTCCCTCTTCTTTTGGGCCCACAGCTGTTGATGATGTAGAAGATGCTAATCAGACAGTGAACCATGTGTCTGCAGTTGAGGCAACTGGAGACAATGCCATGGGTTGGGGGGAGGTGGAGGGTACGAAGGTGTGGTTGGTTCAGTCTCAAAAATTCCTTTTACTTACACATTCCCACCTGGCCTTGTAGTCAGGCCTAAGGCAGTGGTGGTATGGTGGTTATATGGACCATCAAGTCACAACTGATCCACAGCTGACCCTCCAGCAAATTTTCAGAGGCAGTTCATGGCAGGGAGGAAATTGTTCATCCTTCTCTTATGGAGCAGCTGGTGAATTTGATCCATGGCCTGGATCAGGTGCGTCTTAGCCTCCAGATTGACATCGTTGCTCTTCAGTATTCTGGAGAGATCTCTAATACCAGACTTTCCCAATGCAATTCCTCTTTTGATTTCCTGATTGCTGGTACCAAGAATATTGATTATGGAGGCAAGCAAACTAAAGTTCTTAATAATCTCAATCTCTTCACCATCAACCCAGTGAGGAGAATCTTTGTTTTCTTGATGTTGAGCTTCAATCCGAATTGAACGCTTCAGTCCTGAACCTTCTACATCAAATGCTTCAGGTTCTCCTCAGTTTCAACAAGGTCGTGTCATTTGCATAATGCAGAATGTTAATGAGTCTTCCTCCAATCCTGATATCACATTTCTCCTCATAGAGCCCAGACTCCTGGATTATCTGTTTCCCAGATTTATTGAAAAGGTATGGACATAGGATACATCCCTGGTGCCCATCTTTCTCCATTTTGAACCATACAGTGTTTCCTTACTTCATTCTGACAGCTGCTTTCTGGTCCAAGTATAGATGTCACATAAGCACAATCAAGTGTTCTGGGATTCCCATTCTTCTCAGAGTCAGCCACAGCTTGTTGTGATCCACACAGTCGAATGCCTTTTCATAGTCAAGGAAATGCAGATACACCCACACTCCCAGAATTCCAGTGGGCAGGGCCAGCATGTTTAATTAGTTTGGGGGCTGATCACATCAGGAAGATTTCACCTTAGCTCTATCCAACCCAAGAACTTATTTTACTAGGGAAAGAAACCCATTTTACATTGCTGCTGGGTAAGTTGCATTCAGTCTCATCACTCACTCTTTCCCCTAGCAACTAAAGTTTATGGGGGGAAAAAGGTAGACAGATGATGATGATTATAGATAGATAGATAGATAGATAGATAGATAGATAGATAGATAGATAGATAGATAGATAGAGATAGATAATAGATGATGATGATAGATAGATAGATGAGAGAGAGAGACAGAGAGATGCCCCAGTCTATAAACAGCTTAAGAACTTTATCTCTGGTTTACTTAGAAATCTCAAAAAAAGGGTAAGATTCTTGTTAATGTGCATAAAAATTCTATCTTCTGTCACATGCACTGGTTTTATAGTGTGTTCCTCACTGAGCCAGGTGCTAGTGAAACAGTAAGCAAAAGAAAGAAAAAGCTATTGACTATATAATCATTTAGTCAATTAGATATTGACTTTAAAGTATATAATTATAAGTTGAAGAGTCCTGGGTAGAACAGACTATTAAACACTTCTGTTCTTCACTCTCACTGCATCGAGTCAGAATTCTCCCCTTGCTGACCCTCTGACAGGTTTCCACGGGCTATAATCACACCCGAGATTCCCCATCTTTCTCTTATGAGGCAGCTGGTGGATTCCATCTTCCTTCCTTTGGGTTGACAGTGCAAGTCTTGATGCACTGCGCCACCAGAGTTATTGGTTCAAACCCACCCAGGAGAACCTTAAAGAAAGGTGATCTACTTCTGGAAGGCCTCAGCCTTGAAAGCCTGGTGGAGTAACTGAGCTTCACACTTACAGTGTCTCCATAGGTCAGAAATAACTCAACATCATCTAACACTAATTGTCAAAGGAGGAAAAGAGAAGGTGCAACACATAAGAATAAAACAGAGGACCTTGACAGAGATGTGAGCCTGGAGTGGTGGTGGGTTAAGAAATGGGTCATGCTGAGTGAGCTGAGATAAGAAGAAACAGGTGTTCACCACAGAATGGGATCAAGAAAGGAGAAGACCTACTATGGTGAGGAGTGTTTGAGGCGTTCATAAAGCTTTCAGGCTTATGACTGCTTTCCTCCACTTTTCCAGAGAAAACAATAGACTCAAAGAAGAAGCTAATCTGTATCTCACTTAGCCATGACCATCAAGTTGAAAATGACTCATAGGTGAGCCTCCACTGAGTTTCCTATGATGTAAACCATGCCAGAGGAGACTATCCACCTTTCTTCTTTAGAGATCCTGGTGAGTTTAGACCACTGGAAAGGCATGGCCTTCAGATTAGCAGCATATCTCCCTACAAATAGGCCATCAGAGTTCCCTCGAGACTCAAAGTCATTGTTGTTGTTGTTATGTGCCATCGACCCTATGGACAACAGCCCTAAACCCTGCTCTATCCTGTGCCAATTGCACTGCCTCTGAAACAACCATCCCGATTACCCCAGTCACTTAATCAATCCATCTCATAGAGGGTCTTCCCCTCCTGCGCTGTCCCTCTACCCTCCCAAGCATGATGTCCTTCTCCAAGGACTTGTCCCTCCTTGCAACATGTCCAAAGTATGTCAGACGAAGCCCCAGAATCCTTGCCTCCAAGGAGTTGCTTGGTTTAATCCTCTCCAGGATGAATCTGTTTGTTTTCTTGGCAGTCCATGGTACATTCAATACTCTTCTCCAGCACCACAGCTCAAAGGCATCAATTCTCCTTCTATCCCCCCTAGTCATTGTCCAACTCTCTGATGCATAACAAGTGATAGAAAAGTTAAACTTAAGAGACACTGGTCACAGCATAAAAAAATTGTCAGCAGTTGACGTGTTTGGAATCACAGAAGCCAAGAAAGCTTCAGATACAAGCTGTCAGATCATGGGTTGAACAATGGAAGATAAATTCTGAAGGGATTTGGTAGAAGTGAAGGGGTATCCTGGTGGAGGGTGGAGCTGGGAAATAAGTGGGTCAAGGCACTGGGCTAAGGGCAGGGA
This sequence comes from Elephantulus edwardii, assembly GCF_000299155.1. Taxonomy (NCBI): domain Eukaryota; kingdom Metazoa; phylum Chordata; class Mammalia; order Macroscelidea; family Macroscelididae; genus Elephantulus; species Elephantulus edwardii. The sequence continues at coordinate 7,738,093 of NW_006399774.1, read as the reverse complement.
CAACACTGTAACTAATGGTTAACTCTGCAATGAGGGATTTATCTTTCACTGCTCCACAAATTGCTTGTCTGTCAGATACTCCTTTATATCTAAACATTCAGATTAAGACAGACTGGGAAGAAGGATTGGCCAACCACTTCTGAAATAGCAGGCCTCCGAAAACTCTATGTATGTACAACAGAACAAACTCATTAAGATAAATAATCTACATGGGCCACTGCCTTCTTTACCAGAGACCAGAAGAACTAGACAGTGCCCAGCTACTAATATAGATCATCCTAATCAAAGCCAGAATAATTGGACTATTACAGAAAAAGAGAAAAATACGGAGCAGAACGTCAAATGCCTTATAAAAAGTGTTTAAAACAGCTTTCCTCATAATGATAAAAGCTGTATTAATATCAGGCTCCTTCAGAAAAGCACCTGTGTAGGTGGTCAAGAAAAACTTTAAGACAAATATGAAAATGTAAAGAACGAGGAAAATATATTCCACAAAGAATCAACCAGAAAGGAAATTATACAAATGAAACAACCAAAAAAAAAAAAAAACAAATGAAACAACCAGAAGGAAATCAAGTGACGTTCACACACTCTGACAAATGTCACTGGAAAACATGTGCAGAAATTGTTGAATGGGAACCCAAAATCCTATCTAAACCTTCTCTGGGAATAAAGCAGTAAAGGGAGAAGAAAGTGTGAAGGCAGAAGAAAGGTATCAGTATATGCAAAAGTCCTGGGGTTAGAGGGAATTTGCTCAGTTGATGAAAGCAGAAATAATACAAAGGTGAAATGATGGAGCTCAGTCCAGCTCACATGAGACTTCGTAGGAGCTTGACCTTTAAATAGGACTGAGCATCATCTGAAGGTTTTGAGAACCATCGCATCCACATTGCCATTCACATCTTTCAAAGGTCATCCTGGGGTTGGCACCCCTACTCTGGTGATACCCACTACACCACCATAACTCCATGCATGGTGTAGGAGACATTAGAATGGAGAGGCTGGCTGGCTGGCCTGAGACCATCCTGCGTGGATTAGAGAGAGAAGGTACATTCTAGGATATTCAGGAGGTAAAACCCTCCACAGTTGATTCAGTGAAATGAATGCATATCTTTTTAAAAAAATATTTTCATGTAATAATAAATTTACAATATTGTTTCATTCATATACATTGTGTTGTATACAATCTTCCATTTACATTGTGTTTCATACAATCATGAACGCGTATCTTATACTTTCTCTTAGAAAAAAACTGTTGTTTGCGTAGAGGATTTTTGCAAAGTTCAGTGTGGTAAGAATAAATTTGGTGCAACCACTACGGAAGGCAGTATGGTGCTTTCTTGAAAAGTTGGAAATAGAAATACCATTTGACTCAGCAATTCCACTACTGGGAATATACCCTAAAGAAACCACAACTGCCACCCAAGCAGATATATGCACACCCATGTTTATTGCAGCTTTGTTCACAATAGCAAAGACTTGGAAATAGTTCAAGTGCCCATCAACAAATGAATGGATAGAGAATCTGTGGTATATTCACACAATGGAATACTATGCTGCATTGAAAAACAAGGAACTCATGAATTATTATACAAAATGGGTGACTCTGGAGGACGTTATACTAAATTGAATATCGTGGTCACAAAAGGACAAGTACTACATAATGCCACTGTTGTAAAGCAAGACTGACTTCGGGGTTGGGGGGAAAGTAAGAAAAGGAGATAAATAATGTATACTGCATTGAAACAGAGGAGGGAGAGAACTGTTTAAAAGGAATATATGATTAGGTATTATTGTCATGACAGGAGTCCAGAATGAAAGCAGCATGTGGAGTGTACTCAGGGGGAGGGATTGTATAACAATGAAAGTTGGGGGTTTTTGTGTGTGGCTTTTGGGGTTTTTTTTTACTTTTCAAAGAGAAGACTGAACTGGGGGGGGAGGGGTGAGTAGGGAGAAAAGGGCAACAATCAATGAATGAATGGAAATCCAAAGTCTCTGTAAACTTTCATTAAAATTAATTTAAAAATATTTATTTTACTATTATAAAAAAAAGAAGAAATTTGAACTGTGTTGAGGACTGAACCACTTTTGCAAATTTCTTTATACAAATTGTAATTTTAAAAGAGTATATAAGGTTCAGTCCAAGATCAATGTTTAAAAAATGAGTCTTGCATGTATGAGCTTGGTCTTCGGTTATAGACCAATAGTCTTAAACTCAGGAGGGTTATTTCCTCCCTTTTTAAAGCTCTTGAAAGACTCTTTCCTTGATTTCTAATTTATTAATATGTAGATGTGAATACCCAGCCCTAGTGGGCAGAACAGATGTTCCTGAGAACACCTTTTAAATCTTACAAACAATGGTTACTCAGTGTCTAAGGCAGTTCCTTACTGATGGAAGGCGAAGGCATTTCAGAGCAGTTAACATGTTCAAATTGCCAACAGTAAAATAAGCGGCATATCCCAGCCCCTGTGTGCACTGAATACTTGCCCCAACCCAAAGCCAGACTCACCTCTGTCGAGAGGATTCTAACTCAAACACTCCTCGTCAGATTACCAGAAGTGTAAATCCTTACTGGAGGAGACCACCTAGCTTTCTCCTGAGATCAGCTGGTGAATTTGAACTGCCAATGCTTTGGTTCACAGCCCAGTTCCTTACTCACCACATCACCATGGCTTCTGAATGCATTTCAGGGCCTGGTGTTCCATAAGATCCCTAGATGAGCTGTGCCATGCACATTGAAGCTGGGGCTTTGCAAAGAACAAGGTTTTTGTTGGTTTTTTTTTTTTTAATTAAATTTTATTCATTTTAATGAACATTTACAGAGATTTTGGGTTTTCATTCATTCATTGTTGCACTGTTTTCTCCACCCTCATCCCCAGTTCGTTCTTCCCCCCCCATGTCTGTTTTAATTGTCCAATTGCCACAGTGCTTGTCAAAGCCAGTTCTGATTAATCTCCTTTGTCAGTGTGTCCCTTGCCATTCCCTATCACTCCTTCCTGAGAGAGACTTCACCCTGATTCATAAGGAAAAGGGGATGGCGTATTCTAAGAGAATGAAGACAAAAATCAACAGTTGCAAACCTGAAATTCCACAGGTGACCTCTATGGCAAGGAGTGGGCCAATACCCTCGTGCCCCTAACAGGAGACCAGTAGGACAGCCATTCACCAGTCAGCCCCAGCCAGCTTGGCAGCACACGAAACAGCCTGATTTTTTTCAAGTTGTGGTTGTTGTTATGTGCCGTCGAGTCGCTTGCGACTCATAGCGACCCTATGTACAACAGCCCTAAACCCTGCTCTGTCCTGTGCCAGCCTCACTGTCTCTGACACTCCCATCCCGATTATCCCAGTCACTGAATCAATCACCTCAAGAGAAGCCCAAAATCCATCTTAGAATATAAAACGTCATGATCTTGCGTTTGCTAATGCTGCAGACCAAACAGAACCAATAATGTTCATCTTCTAAGGAGGTCTGGGATGGACTGCATCTTACTGCATTACAAACAATAATTACAAGGTCATCTAGAGCAAGGAGCCCTAGAGAAGGAATGAAAGTCCTACTAGAAAGCCAGCAATTCTCTCCCCCACCCACTAGGGAAGCCACAGTCTCATTTTGGGCCATTAACTCTCTCATCACCTGAAGGCATCATCAGACACCCCTAAAAGATACAACAAGTAATTCGTTTGAATCTTAAGAGAAAACATTATTGCTTTTAGATAAATACATCTACTCTCTGAATATACAATCTCAATCTCTTCACCATCCATCCTGATGCTGCCAATTGGTCCAGTGGTGAGAATCTTTGTCTTCTTGACATTGAGCCTCAATCCATATCGGAGGCTGCAGTCCTTGATACTCTGCAACAGGCGCTTCAGGTCCTCTTCAGTTTCAGCAAGCAGGGTTGTGTCATCCGCATAACACAGATTGTTGATAAATCGTCCACCAATCTTGACCCCACATTTCTCCTCATAGAGCCCAGCCTCCCGGATAATCTGTTCTGCATATAGGTTGAAAAGGTATGGAGATAGGATGCATCCCTGGCGTACGCCCTTCCCAATTTTGAACCATGCAGTGTTCCCTTGCTCTGTTCTGACGACTGCCTCCTGGTCCAAGTATAAGTTTTGCATTAGAACGATCAAGTGTTCTGGGATTCCCATTCTTCTCAGATGGATGGTGAAGAGATTGAGATTGTACACAGCTTTAGTTTGCTTGGCTCCATAGTCAACAGTCTTGGCACCAGCAGCCAGGAAATTAAAAGGTGCATTGCCATGGGAAAGTATGCTGTTAGGGACCCCTCCAAAGTACTGAAGAGCAATGGTGTCTCTCTGGAGACTAAGGTGCGTCTGATACAGGCCATGGTCTTTGCAATCACTTGTTATGCATCAGAGAATTGGACAATGACCAGGGAGGATAAAAGGAGAATTGATGCCTCTGAGCTGTGGTGCTGGAGAAGAGTATTGAGAATACCATGGACTGCTAGGAAAACAAACAGATTTGTCCTGGAAAGGGTTAAACCGGGTGTCTCCTTGGAGGCAAGAATTCTGAGGCTCCGTCTAACATACTTTGGACATGTTGTGAGAAGAGACCGGTCCTTAGAGAGGGACATCATGCTTGGGAGGGTGGAGGGATGGTGCAGGAGAGGAAGGCTCTCTATGAGGTGGATTGATTCAGTGACTGGGATAATTGGGATGGGAGTGTCAGAGACAGTGTGATTGGCACAGGACAGAGCGGAGTTTAGGGCTGTTGTCCATAGGGTCGCTATGAGTCGCAGGCGACTCGACGGCACATAACAACAACAACAACAACTCCCTGAATCAGGAAGGATTCTGTCTTTCAGGATAGAAGGCACGAAAAAAGAACCCCATTTAAGAAGCCACCTTATCAAACCAGAGGCTAGCGCTCAGCTGGAAATACACCATCAGACACAAGTTTACTCACAGCTGCCATCGCTATTCGTTGTCTGTCTTGCTAAAAAGAGGAAATGAAACAATTTCAACAGCATAACTCTCAGTTATTCATGATCCAATTCCTCATCTTATTGGCCTCCAACTCCATTCATTTCTCTCCTTTCTTGCTTGGCAGATTTGTCCATTTCAATCTAAATAGGCACAGGAAAGTCAAACTTAAATGTAAATTTTAAAGAGTTTGTATTTCTAAATTCCACAGAGGCTTCACACATTTGCACAGAGAGATGCGTGCACACAACACACATGCAGACAGGGCTCTGTTTGGTTTCTTATTTGTGTTCCTATACTAAATTAATAGATATTTGTATTATTTATCATTTTCTTCAAATTCTATTTGTGTCTCTTCTCCTCCTTTTATCACCTAGAAATGCAGCCCGAATAGTGGAGAGGCAGGTGGAATTATAGTGTTAACGTGGTTCTATTTTGCAAAAATCAATTGTATTTTTAAATGCAGTGTTAACTTGAAAAAATGAGATTTTTTTTTTTTTACTGCTAATGGAACCATATATAATAACACCTATCTAATCTGGAGATTGCTTGTTTCATGACCACAACTATGGAAAGCAAAGCCAAGAAAATGGAATTGAACTAATAAGACTCTGAGAACCAAGAACAAAAAGAACACAAAATCGTAATGCCACCACCTCATGCTGTCAGGGTAAGTTTTCTTTAAATCATAGCAAAACATTTTCATACGCATAAGCTCAGTTGAGTCTCTTAACACTGGAAGAAAGAAAGGATGTTTAAGATGATCTTCATTTTTTAGATGAGAAATGTAGGGTTGCCATATACATTTCCATCCAAATCAAGACACATGATTGGTACGTGGGTCACTCTTAATAATTTTGCCAAGACAACAAATATAAACTGAGATGATGTCAGATAAACTGGAGCTTGGATCCATTCAAGAACTAGAATGTGACTTACTTTGGCAAGCTCCCCAGGTCCTTTCTCGGAGTTTATTTACTTTTTTGTAATTTCATGAGTCTCTACCTGAAAACAAGATGGCACCTGTACCTGGGAATTCCGAGTTAGCCAAATGTGGACATGGGGGACCCCCGTGTACAGTAGAACACACAATGAGCATGCACAAAAATGTACACTACAAACCAGTGTACAGAAGGGTACAGCGCTGTCAGATCCTGCCCCAACGTCGCAGCCCTTGCAAGGCTGGGCTCTGCCGTTGCTGCCACTTTCTCTGTCTAGTTCATGGAAGATTTCATTTTTTTTACTGTACCAACCACTGTGTCCTTCTCCAGAAACTAGTCCCTCCTGATAGCATGCCCAGTGTTCAAGGAAGTAACTCTTGTCATCGTCCTCTCCTCTAAGGAAAATTCGGCCTGTTCTATTGAGACAGATTTGTTCCACAAATGCAATTAAAAATACCCTGGTTTGGGTTAGACATCCCCTAGTCCTCAAGGTGACATCTTTGGTTTTTTAACACTTTAAGGAGGAGGGTTTTTTGTAAATTTCTCTGATAAAATATGTTCACATAAATATTTTATTTCTTAGTTCAAAGGTTCTCACCACTGGGCCAATGGGTGCATCATTATGGATGGTGAAGAGAGTGAGATTGTAAACAGGTTTAGTATGTTTGGCTCCACAATCAACACTCTTGGTACCAGCAGCCAGGAAATCAAGAGATGAATTGCATTGGGAAAGTTGGTTGTCAGGCACCTCTCCTGAGTACTAAGGAGCAACAATGTCAGTCTGGAGACTGATGTGCGCTGATAAAGGCCATTGTTGTTGTTGTTATGTGCCGTTGAGTTGCTTGCGATTCATAGTGACCCTATGTACAACAGTCCTAAACTCTGCTCTGTCCTGTGCCAATCGCACTGCCTCTGACACACCCATCCCGATTACCCCAGTCACTGAATCAATCCATCTCCTAGAGGGCCTTCCCCTCCTGCGCTGTCCCTCTACCGTCTCCAGCATGATGTCCCTCTCCAAGGACCTGTCCCTCCTTACACCATGTCCAAAGTATGTCAGACAAAGCCCCAGAATCCTTGCCTCCAAGGAGCAGCCTGGTTTAACTGTCGATAAAGGCCATAGTCTTCACAATTGCTTGCTATACATCAGAGAGATGGACAATGACTAAGAATGATAGAAAGAGAATTGATGCCTTTGAGCGGTGGTGCTGGAGAAGAGTGTTGAATATACCATGAACTTCTAGGATAACAAACAGGTTCATCCTAGAGAAGGTGGCATCAGGCTTCTCCTTGGAGGCAAGAATTCTGAAGCATCGTCTGATATAATTTGGACATGTTACAAGGAGGGACCTGTCCTTGAAGAGAGACATCATGCTTGGGAGGGTGGAGGGACGGCACAGCATAGGAAGACACTCTATGAGATCGATTGATTCAGTCACTGTGGCAATGGGGGTGGGTGTGTCAGAGACACTAAGGTCAGCAAAGGATAAAGCAGGGTTTAGGGCTCTTGTACACAGGGTCACTATGAGTCAACTCGACAGCACATAACAACAACAATTCAAAGGTACACAACAAACAACAGCTTCCATAGGTGTTAAGGGATCAGTAAAATAAAATTCTTGAAAAGTACAATCTTTTCTCCAATTTTCGTTATGTTGTTTAATAATCCATTTGTGATATCTTTTGTTTTCTTTGTGTTAAAATGGAGTCCATACCAAAGACTGTAGCTTTGTAATCATTTTAAGTACTTCAAGTTTTCTTCACTCGCAGCAAGTAAAGTTGTGTCATCTGCAAAGCCCTTGTTATTAATGAGTTTTCCTCCAATCCTGATGTAAGGTATAGTTTCCTGACGTGAAGATTGGGTGTGTTGAGAATATGCAATTCTGCTGCACACATTTCCTTACTTTAAACCATATAGTATCCCCTTGTTCTGTTTGAACTACTATCCCTTGGTCTATTTTTCTATATTAGCACAATATAGTGTTCTGGAGTCCTCATTCTTTAAAATGCTGCCCATAATTTGTTACAATTTATGCAGCCAGATGTCTTTGTTCAGTTAATACGACACAGGTAAACATCTCATGATGGTGTTCTCTACTTTCAGCCAAGATTCATCATCTAATATCAGCAGTGACATCCCTCCTACAGCCTTTGGAATTCTAGCAGTTCTGTCAGTTTGCTTCTACAATTTTTTTTACCATTATTCTCATTGCAAGTACTTTGATTCAACAAAATGAATGGTGATTGTATATATCTATCTCCTCAGAATACTGAAGAGCAATGACAGCAGTTTGAAGTCTAAGGTGTACATGATTCAGGTCATTGTCTTTTCAATCACTTGCTCTGCATCTGAGAGCGGGACAATAAATAAGGATGACAGAAGAATGAATGCCTTTAAGTCATGGTGTTGGAGAGGACTACAGCGTATCCCAAGGACTGCCAAAAGAATAATCAGATATATCTTGGAGAAAGTGCAGCCAGAGTGCTCCTTGGAAGCAAAGATAATAAAGTTTAACTCACATACTTTGGGTATGTTGCTAGAAGAGGTCGTTCCTTAGAGAGGGACATCATGCTTGGAAAGGTGTAGGGTCAGCAAAGAAGAGGAAGACCCCCGACTAGGTGGATTGACACAGTGATTGCATCAATGGTCTCAAGGGTGTCAGAGATGATGAGGACGGCACAGGATAGGACAGAGTTCAGGTCTACTGTTCATAGAGCCCTATGAGTCGTATTCAACTTGATGACACCTATCAACAATTTATATAAAGCTTCCCAGGTGGGATACACAAGAAAAGAAACAATAGAGATATTTAATATCATCAATCAGAAGAAGTCTAGTGGCAACTATGAAATAGACAATCAATTACTCATATGCAAATTCAGGTTGAAGCCAGAGAAAATTAAAGCATGTCTTTCAGATCCCAAATACAAACTTGAGCTTATCTCATGTGATTTTAGAGACCATGTCAAAAATAGATTTGATACACTGAAGATTAATGGCCAAAGACTGGACGACTTGTATAATAACATCAAGGAGATCATACGTGAACAAACAGAAGATCAGTGAGGGGGAAAAAGAAAGACAAAACTGGATTTCAGAAGACACTCTGAACTTTAGAATGTACAGAAGATAAAAGAAAGGGACGAAATGAAGAAGTAAGAGAGCTGGACAAAAAATTTCAAAAGGCAGCATAAAAAGACAAAGCAAAACATCATCATGTACCAAAGAGGAACATTTCTCAGATTGGAAGAATTGAAGAAAAAAATCCAAGCCTCAAGGATTTTATGGGCAAAATACTGAGTGATAGTGCATCCCTGGGGGGTTGGAAGTGAGGGGATGGTCTAAGGCCTGGGGCAGTCTAGTAGTCCTTGGTCTTTATGCCAAGCACTGGGACTGAAGATCCTGTTGAGGGACTGTCCATACCAAATACCCCCATCCAGGAACCCATCCTGAGTGACACAGGCAGAAGCATCAAGAAGAATTAGGAGCAGAGAATCAGGAGCACTGATGGGCATTCATCCACTTCAAGAGGCCGTGTACATACAATCAAGTAGGAAGATACTGAAGGAAGCAGGCCAAGCAGTAAGGGAGGCATCAATGGAACCCAAGACTCCAGAAACACACAGAATTCCAACAGCGAGGTTTCAGCACGCAGACGAAGGCTCATTCACCTACAACAAGACACTGGGGACATCCAGCCAACTGACTGCAAGAGATTCATATTGGTGCCCATTTCAAAGAAAGGTGGTCCATGACAATTCAGAATTTGTAAGTATAAATATGTCTGGATAGCTGTATATCCATATGCATACGAGGACAGAGAAAGAAAATGTTCCTACAGACTAGTGATTTTGTTCCCTCCTAACTGTTCTCCATTTGCCCTATCTCTATAGTTTTCTACTCATTTTCTAACTCATGCATCAGTCACCCTTTATCTTGCTTTAAAGGTTGGGTTGTTTGTTTTTTTTTTTGTGATGCAACCACTGTGGAAGGCAGTGTGGCATTTTCTCAAAAAGTTGCAAATAGAGATATCATTTGACCCAGCAGTTCCACTGCTGGGAATATACCCCAAAGAGACCATAACTGTCACCGCAGCAGATATATGCACACCCATATTTATTATGGCTTTGTTCACAATAGCAAAGAGTTGAAAACAACCTAAATGCCCATCAACAAATGAATGGATAGAGACGCTTTAGTATATTCGCACAATGGAATACTACACTGCATTGAAAAGCAAGGAACTTGTGAAATATTATTCAAAATGGGTGACCCTGGAGGACATTATGCTGAGTGAAATATCTCAGTCACAAAAGGACAAATACTGCATAGTGTCACTGTTGTAAAACAGGACTGACATCGGGGTTGGGGGGAGACTGAGAAAGATAGGTTAAATAATGTGTACTGCATTGAAACAGATGAGGGAGAAAACTGTTTAGAAGGGATATGTGATTAGGTATTATTGTCATGACAGGAGTCCAGAATGAAGGCTGCATAGTGGAGTGGACCTGGGGGAGGGATTGCATAACAATGAAAGAATTTTTCTTTTACTTTTCAAAAAGAAGAGTGTACCTGGGGGAGAGGGGGGACAGGCAGAAAAGTACAACAATGAATGAATGGAAATCCAAACTCTCCATAAATTTTCATTAAAACTAACGAGGACTCTCCTTTATAGGGTTGCTATGAGTTGCCTGCGACTCGATGGCACTTAAAAACAATAACATCAACATAGAGAGAAATCAGCTGGCCCAGTGGACAGAAAGCGATGCTACCAAGCCAAAGGTGGGTGACTTATAATCCGTGGCCCCAGGTCTGTCTATCATTGTTTTTGTTCAGAGATTCCTCTAGGTCACATAGCCCTGGTGTGTCCACTTGCCGTACAGCGGTCACTTGTGGTTGCTGTGAGGCTGAACACTGTGACACTGATGTGTCAAATGTGTTAATGGTTGGTTACCCAATGAAGACAGAGAGTGGAATGGAGCTCCCCAATTAAAACAAGCTTAGAAGGAGGAGTGGCAACCACTTCCGTAATAGCTTGCCTCTGGAAACCCTATGAACCTGGAGAAAGGATGAAAGACACACAAGCATTGAGGACTCTTCCTTCATAGGGTCGCTATGAGTCGCCTGTGACTCAACGGCACTTAACAACAATTAAAAAGGGTGTTGGTTGGTGTGTTTTTTTTTTCTGTAGCTCTCAGGGTGCAGAATATGGCAAGGTGGTTGTTCATAGGATCTCTATATAGTGCAGTCAATTCATTGCACCTAAAAACAACTCCCTCTCATTTTCATGTTCATCTTTTCTAGAAGAATTTTTCCAAATCACTCCCATATACAATATACTACTTTGGTTGGATATGTATTTCAATAACAAGACAAAGATCATTGAAAATACTGCAACACGATCTTTAAAGCAAAATAACCTATCAACTAGCAAATTCTATGTTATGTATGAATGTATTTACAATCAAAAAATTCAGTTGTAAAAAATTAAACACAAACAAAATTAAGGAATACTGTCTCTCCTCCTTGAAACCTTGTGAGAAATCACCCCCACATGCGCAGCCTGGTTCCACCTGCTTCAGTGTGGAAATGTCATGCTTGACTTTGCAACTCGGCTGTTTCTCCATTCTTCATCTCATCCTGATGCCTTTGACCTTGAATTCCCACTCTAAGTGTTCACCTTTATTCACCACATTGCTTACCAAACCCGTGTCTCTGACCTTTTCCACTTGGCTTCCTGCAGCTTCCTAGGGAGTGTATTTCCATATTCTTCCGATCATGCCCAAAGCGCTTTGGCTAAAATACCATCTTCTCTTATTTGAACATCTTTGCTGTCCTCTCTAAATTTTGTTTTTTTTATTTTCTCCTTCTAAATAATTTCCAATCACATCTCCAGGTTCTATTTGTACCGATCTTTAAATGAATTTAGCTCTGAGCACTGGTGGGTCTCACTTGTTTCTCTGGAACATTCCGATACCAAATAGCTGCCGGGGGATTCTTCATTGTTTGCATTTTAGCCACTAGCCTGTGAGTTTCCGTAAAAGAAACTGCAATGAGAACTTTTCTCTGCAATGAATATGGCAAAAACAAAGCACTCCAATGAGGAACTGCACCTTGTTAGTAATTGTTATGCCTGCTGCAGTCTGTTGCTGGTAGAGCAAGACAGAGCTAACAGCAGACATTTTTAAGGAAATTGATTTGCTTGTTCTATATGAGTCTATACCTATACATGATCCACACTGATAGTTTCTGGTCAGTACTAGTCAGGAAGAAAATGAGGACATTAATCTTATAAATGAAACAAAACTAGAGTCAATTCTAATTTCCATGACTTCTTAGCTTCCTGTTGCATACCTAAGAGAAATGCCACAAATGGGAACTCTAACAAACAGAGAATCAGCTCCTCAAAACTCAAGAATCTAGAGCTCTCAATTCAAGGTGCTGGATGTAGGAAGAGACTTATTCTTCCTGGGAACTCTAGAGAGAAGTCCTTGTCTATTTTCTCACTATCTACTTCTAAGCACTGTTTTTGTAGCTTGACATCTCTGTTCCCTCAGTCTTCGCTCATCTCTTACTTTAAGTCTCAAAAAAAGATTGGCTCAAAATCATACCACATTAATGTACAAAGACAATCCATTCACAAATGGGATTATAACCACGGGAAAAGGTGGTTGTTGTTGTTGTTGTTATGTGCCATCAAGTCTCCTGCAATTCAGAATGACTGTATGGACATTAGCTCTGAAAGCTGCCCTATTCATGGCCAATCTCATCATCTCTAACTGACCTAATCCTATTACTCCAGTCTCTGAGTCAATGCATCTCATCCGAAGTCTTCTTCTCCTACACTGTCCCCTTCTACCCTTCCAAGCACAATGTCCCTCTTCAAGGACCAGGCCCTCCTGACCACATGTCCAAAGTATATGAGATGGAGCCTCAAAGGTTAAGATTGACAATACAATTTTTGTGTTACTATTCGTTCATTCATGCATACATTTTGGGGAGACATAATTCAGTACAATAACCTCTTATACTTCAATATAGACACTCATAGTTTTCATGGCTGTGACCTTGTGCAAGGAGTTCACCGGGCCTTTCTTCTGAGGTGCCTAGAAGTTCATTTGAACTACCAGCTTTTAGGCTGGTAGCTGAGGCAAGCATTAAATGTTTGTGTTAATGAAGAATTAAAGTACTTCAATTACTGTGATGATTAAATGACGTGTTTTGTTGAGTCGAGTACAACCCACAGAGACCCTACGAACAACACATCTGAACCCTGTCCTATCCTGTGCCATCTTCACACTTCCTGAGACACAGAGCCCATTGCTGCAGTCACGGTGTCAGTCCACCTGGTTGACGGTCTTCCTCTCTTTCCCTGTACCTCCACCTTCCCAAGCACAAAGTCCCTCTCCAAGGACGATCCTTTGCTAATAACATGCCCAAAGTATGTGAGAAGAAGCTTAATTGCTAGTGTAAGGATATGGGATGCTAACCCAAGCCTGCACTTCTCTGACTGTTTGAAAAAACCACTGGTAGCTCCAAGAAAGAAAGATGGGCACTTGGGTTATTTCCAGCTCTTTGCTATTGCGAACCAAGTGCCCATCAACAAATGAATGGATAGAGAAGCTCTAGTATATTCACACAATGGAATGCTATGCAGCATTGAAAAAGAAGGAACTCATGAAATATTATGCAAAATGGGTGACCCTGGAGGACATTATGCTGAGTGAAATATCTCAGTCACAAAAGGACAAATACTGCATGGGGCCACTGTTGTAAAATGGGACTGACATCAGGGTTGGGGGGAGATAGAGAAGGAGGGGATGAATGATGTATACTGCATTGAAACAAATGAGGGAGAGAACTGTTTAAAAGGGATATAAGATTAGGTATTATTGTCATGACAGGAGTTCAGAACAAAGGCTGCACAGTGGAGTGGACTTGGGGGGAGGGATTGCATAGCAATGAAAGAGGGTTTTATTTTTACTTATCAAGGAGAAGAGTGATTTGGGGGAGGGGGTGGACAGGGAGAAAAGTGCAACAATGACTGACTTGAAACCCTAAAT
>NW_006399774.1:7688430-7723957 GCF_000299155.1 Elephantulus edwardii | reverse complement strand
AAAGAAAGAAAGAAAGAAAGAAAGAAAGAAAGAAAGAAAGAAAGAAAGAAAGACAATCCCTTCCTGTGTAATGTATAGCCATGGAAACCCAATCAGGGTCAGCTACGAGGTGGTTCTGACTGTACGGGAATGTGTGAGAGAGAAAGAGTGTGTGCTCTCACGGGAGCACCCTGCTCCCCACAGCCTTCATTGTTGACAAGTGCAGTCGCATTGGCTCTGACTTACATCAACTCCACGTACAAGTGAATCCAACCCTACTAATCGTCCACCATGCTTGCAATCCCCACTGTGCATGCACCTATGGCTTCAGCCTCTGTGTTGATACAGTCAAAGATCTTCCCCTCTTTTGGTGATTCTCTACTTTTCCAAGCAGACTGTCTTTCTCCAGGATTAGGCTTCCTAAACAGACCCAGATATGTGAGGAGTATCATCATCTTATTTCTAAAGAGCATTGGCTGTCCTTCTTCCAAGATAGATTGGTTTGCCCTTTGGGCAGTTTATGGCCTGTTCAGTGTTCTTTGCAATCACATCGATTCTTCAGTCATCTTACTCACTGTCCAACTCTCACATACATATGAAGCAACTAATAAAACTACGGCTGTGCTAGGAGTACCTTCCTCTTCAGAGTGATATTCTTTCTCCTTAGCACTTTAAAGAGATCCTTGATAGAAGGGAGTATGTCAGCGTTGTATTCTCTCTCCATACCTACCCAATCTGTATGATAAGCAAGTTATTTGAGAGGCTGGATTCTATGAAGAAGAATGTGGCATCAAGATCGAAGGAAGACTCATCAATAATCTGCGTTATGCAGATGACACAAGCTCACTTGATGACAGTGAGAAGGACTTGAAGCATTCGTTGCAGAAAATAAAAAAGGACAGTTTTCAAATTTGAACTGTATTTCAACATCAAGAAAATTCTTACCACTGGACCTATAGGCAAGCTGACGATGAAGAAAAGATTGAAACTGTCAACAACCTCATCTTACTTGAAGCCACAATCCACAATCCACAACCCTGGTACCAGCAGTCAGGAAATCAGGAGATGAATTGCACTGGGAAAGGCTGCAGTCAGGGACCTACCTCTCTAGATTACCAAGGAGTAATGATGCCAGTTTGAGGACTAAGGTGAATTTGATTCAGGCCTTGGTCTTTCTGATCACTTGCTATGCAGCTGAGAGCTGGACACTGAATAAGGATGACAGAAGAATTCGGCCTTTGAGCTGTCATCTTGGAGAAGAGCACTGAACATTAAGCTTTGCCTCACATACTTCAGGCATGTTACTAGGAGGGGTTATTCCTTGTAGAGGGACAAGATGCTCAGAAAAGTGGAAGTTCAGTGAAGGAAAGGAAAACCCTCAAACAGTGGATTGACACGGTAACTACTGCAATGGGCTCTAGTGTGTCAGGAAGTGTGAGGATGGCACAGGGTAGGACAGGGCTCAGCTCTGTTGTTCATAGGGTCATTACAGGTTGTACTCAACTCGACAGCACCTAACAACAACTAACATACAACTTCTGATTTTTTTTTCAGACTGTTTCTTCCATGGATGTTGATTGTGGAAATGATACTATTGACCATTTCAATATTTTCTCTATTTATCATGCTTATTGAAGATGTTCTGTTTCCTTGCTACTGAGGTATAATCCGTACTGATGGCTATAGCATACTTCAAGTCCTCTTCACTTTCTTCAGGAAGGTCCTGTAATCTGCACAGTACAAGTTGTGGGTAAGTCTTCTTTCAACCCTGATGCTGCATTCTTCTTCATACAATCCATCCCAATTATTTGCTCATCAGAAACTTTGAATAAGTAGGATGAAAAGATGCAGCCTTGACACGCACTTGTCTTTATTTTAGGTCCCTTATTCTGTTCAATCGACTGCTTCTTAGTCTATGTATAGGTTCTGTGTGAGCACAATTAAATGTTCTGGAATCCTCATTCTTCTCAATATTATCCATAATTTAATGTATTACACACAGTTGAATGCATATAGATTTCAGTTGCTTGAATTGTACATTCCACAAGAATACCTCATCTAAAGAAACTCACCTAATGACTACGTTCATGACTTTTAAGGGTTTAATATTTTTACTGTATCTTTTCTAACTTCAAAGATCAATAAACCATACATTTACTAAGAAAATTTTTATGTCTCGTGGCAGTAAAATATTTCATTTCAATATGACTAATAGATATCATATCGTCGCTTTCATGGGCCACGAGACAGATCTGACCCATAGCTGACCCTCCAGCAAGAATTTAGTGTCAGTTAATTACACAAGAGGAGACTGGCCATCCTTCACCCAAGAAGCAGCTGGTGGATTCCAACCATGTGTGTTTGGGATTTCAGTGCAGCTTCTTACCTCTAGGCCATTAGTGCTCCCTTAGGTCCTTCTGTGTATATGTTATACTCCACTTGATTTTACACAGGAAGGAGGTATTCAATTATTCAAAGCTTCTCATCCTCCAGCATTAAAATCAGCTTTCAATTTCAAGTATCACTGAAGTATTATTGATTGATGAGTGTCTTTTTTATCTCAAAGTCTCGTTGCCAACAAGTCAGAACCTATTCACTCACCGCTGACCATCATTGCATTTCCGAGGTGGAAAAGTGTACGGAAGCAGATGGTCCCTCCTTCTCCTCGAGAGTCGGGAATGGATTTGTACTGAGAGGTGCCATCTTTGGGTTCACAGCACAGATTCCCTATCAAAGGCGAAAACAAAGAGTCTTCAAATGCATGGCTTTAGGGGAAGGCTTTCTCTCCGTGTCTGTTTCCTGGTTCTAGAACTTTCTCAACACAGGAACCCTCATTAAAAGACGTGCTTCGTTCCTGAACCTTCTGTTTGGCCTTACTGAGATTCCCTCTCTCTGCTATCTCTCCTCTCCTTTTGTAAGGTAAATGGTAATAAGGGTTGTGCTCCTTCCCTGTAGTCAGAGATGCAATGAGATTAAAGGTGTAGCATTTCACCCTTAATTTTTTTATAAGTCAGACATGTTAGATTATGGTAGTCATTGCATAATTTCAACATTACATACATATATTTGGGGGAACATAATTCAATCAATGAGATCTAGAGTCTTTATACTTTTAATCCCTTATTGGTGTCTGGGCCAATCCTTGCAAAAAGACACCATGCTGGGATAGTTGGAGGGTCAGAGAGAGACTGATTGGCACAATGAATAACAATAGGCTGGCACGTCCTTATGGAGAGATCACGAAGATGGCGTGGGATAGACAAGGTCTAGCTCATTGTTCATACGTTCCTTCTGAGTAGTGGTCAACTTGATGGCATGATTTCATCTAACTTGGATCCACAATCAACACCGTTGGAACCAGGAGTCCTATCAGGAGATATGTTGCACTAGACAAGCGTACTGCAAGGGATCTCTCCAAAATACTGAAGAGCAGTGATGTCAGTTGAAGACTGAGATGCACATAATTCAGGCTCTTTTCAGTCTCTTGCTGTGTATCTATCTGAGAGCAGGACAATGAATAAGGATAACAGAAAAATAATTGATGGGAAAGAGAGATGGCTTGACACAGTGACTGCAGAAATGGCTCAAATGTGTCAGAGATGATGAGGATGGCACAGGATAGGACAGGGTTCAGGTCTCTTGTGCATATGGTGGCTATAAGTTGTACTCAACTCAACAGCAGCTACAACAACAGTAGTGGCATCAATGCACCACAGTTCATTTTACTCTGCCATGTGTTTATGTTGCCCGAGTGGAATCTCACAGCTCCCATTTTAACTCCATAAGCACTGTCATTCTGATACAAATCACTTGGTAATAACTAATATTAATTTAGCATTAATAATATACAAAGCATTAAATTGACATAAATGAAAGATTACTATGTAACGATCTGCTAATTACATTAGAGCAATTGTTTATTTGTTGCTATGGAAATTTCATAATTAACTGCTGCTAAAAGTTTGGGCTTGTTACATATTTGTTATTTTTAAATTTGATTTTTTAATTATTGTGATTAAAAATGCACGTGCATTATATTACTTTAAGGACTCGGATTTTTTTTTTCTTCATCGTGATTTTATGTTTGTATAGCTTTAATTACAGAGAAAGATGTAATATCCTACTTTATTTTGTTGTTGTTAATGTTAGGAACTGGAGCTTTTCTCAAGCTACAGGAAGGAGTTCTATGAGTCGATGGCAGGCGGTAAAGGAGGCGTGTTGTTATTGCTGTTGGGTGCTGGGGGTCAGCTCTAGCTCAGAGACTCCATCTAACAATAGAATCACCCCAGCGTTTGCTAAACTGTAATCTCTTATGAGAGCAGATTGACTTCCCTTTCTCTCTTGGAACCTCTGAGTGAGTGTGAGCCACCCAACTTTCCTTCAGCAGTTGAGCCCTTTAACCATCATGTCACCAATGTTCCTCCAGGAAGGTTCACTGTGGTTGTCACTGTGGGTTCTAACTCACAGAGGCCCCATAAGATGGAGCAGAAGTGTCCTCTGGGATTTAAAAAGATATAGACTACTGCTCTAGAAGATGCCCTTGAACTGTGGTGCTGGAGAAGAGCATTGAATATACTGCTAAGAGAACTAACAGGTCTGTCCTGGAGAGGGTGAAACCATGCTGCTCCTTGGAGGCTAGAATGCTGAAGCTCTGTCTCACATACTTTGGGCATAGTTGCCAGGGGGGACCAGTCCTTGGAACACGACATTATGCTTGGAAGAGTGGAGGGACAAGAGAGGAAGAACCTAGATGGGATGGATTGACTCAGTAACTGGACTAAGGGGAGGGGAGTAGGTGTCTCAGAGACAGTGAGATTGGCTCAGGATAGAGCAGGGTTCAGAACTATTGTACATAGGGTCGCTATGAGTCACAGGTGATTCACAGAACTACAACAACAGAAGAAGAACAAGAACTATAGCCTTCAATATGGTTTACATCTCAACATCTAGAAGACAAGGTTCCTTGCCAGTGGACCAGGAAGCAACTTCATGGAGATGGAAAGTATTAAAACTATCAATGATTTCATTTTACTTGGATCCACAGCCAACATCTTTGGTACCAGCAGTCAGGAGATGTGTTTCCTTGAGTAGGTCCATTGTTGGGGACTTCTCCTAAATACTGAAGATCAATGGTGTCAGTTTGAATACTAAAGTATGACCGATTCAGGCCATGTGATCTTTTTAATCACTTGCTATGTATCAGAGCTCTGGACAGTGAATAAGGATTACAGAATAATCGGTGCCTTTGAGTTGTGTTGGAGAAGAGTACTGGGTATCCCAAGGACTGCTGGAAAACCACAGATATGTCTTGGGGAAAGTGCAGCCAGAGTGTTCCTTGGAGGGAAAGATAGCGAAGGTTCATCTCTCATAGTTTGTGTATGTTGCTATTTCTTGAAGTTATTTCTTGAAAAGGGTGATCACACTTGGAAAAGTAGAAGGGCAGCAAAAGAGAGGAAGGCCCCCCAACAAGATGGACTGACAGTGACTCCAGCAATAGGCTCTAGTGTGTCAGAGATGAGGATGGCACAGCATAGGACAGGGTTCAGGCCTGATATTCATAGAGTCACAATGGGTTGTTCTTGGCTTGACAGCACCAAACAACAACAACAGCGGACGCCGACTGTTCAACCTTTCTCCTGCAAAGCAGCAGAGGGAACGCCAGGGGCCCACCATTCTTCTGGCAGCCCATTGCTCGGCCACTACACCTTAAAAGAGGCTGAGAAGGGTTTAGTAATTCTTCCCAACATCATATAGATGGCAAATGTGGGGCCAACATTAAAAGCTGACCCTGGCCCCAAGTCCTCCTCTCCAACTGCTGACCAGCAAAGTTAGAGGAATCTCACTGACGTCTCTGCTGAAAAGATGCTTCTACCACGGGGGTCACTGCCTACTTAGAGAGTTAAAGTGACAACAAAGGTGACATGATTTTGTTCCAGAAAATCCCGGTGATGAGAGTAAAATCCCA
Source organism: Elephantulus edwardii (assembly GCF_000299155.1). NCBI lineage: Eukaryota > Metazoa > Chordata > Mammalia > Macroscelidea > Macroscelididae > Elephantulus > Elephantulus edwardii. Next base: position 7,718,013 of record NW_006399774.1, on the reverse strand, counting down.
CCATGATTTCCCTGCTGGGAATGCCATTCAGTTGTGTGTTTTCACACCATGTGGGGATGGGGACATAAGGAATAGAGTTGATGTTGAGAAAAGACAGAACTAGGTTCAAATTCTGTCCCCACTACTCATTCGTGATCTCTCCTCAAGACTCGTCGTCCTACAGAACGCATGCCAGTCTTTCACTGTGCAAGCCAGAAATCTGGGACGGCTCTTGATATCACCTCACCCTCGCCACCCCACCTCTCCCAACCATCAACAAGATCTGTGACCGTGACTTTCCACATATCTCACAAGCCATCACTCCCATTCTCCGGCATGTCTCAGCTTCATTTCACACCAGAAATGTTAGAATATCAGAGGATCCGGATGTGGAATTCTTCCATGGCTGCTGAGTTTCTAAATCTCAAGCCGTTTACCTTAGCCTAATGGAGCTGGCCCTTCTCCTCCTCAGACTTCTCCCCCAGTCTACCTCCTCTCTCCATGCACAGACCGTCTAGATTCTCATGCACTCTCCGCTCCCATCTACCTCGTGGCTAGCACACAAGCTGGTCTCTTTGGCCAACTTAAGAAAAGCAATTGGGTTTTAGAAATTGTGGTACATTCACATGACAGAATACCGCATAGCACACCAAGGAGTGATTTCAAAAAATACTATGCAACTTGGGAGAGACAAGAGAGCACTATGCTGAGTGAACAAACTCAGTCTCATGAGGACAAACACAGCATAAGACCATCATTGTAGAGACAGAAAGATAACTAATAAAACATGTAAGTGGGTCCAAGGAGGGAAGGGGTAGGAGCAGAGGGGTAAGGATGGGCAGAGGGGGTGGAGGGAGGGGATAAAAGGAATGGGGAAGATCCAGCGGAGACCTGAAAAGATGGGGAAATGGTGGACATAGTCCAATGGTGAGTCATTTTATAAAACACAATGTAGGGAAATGACCGTTCAAAACATGATGTCAGTGAAGGAAAGTGTGAAACACAAGAAAAAATTTTAAAAACCACCAAATCACTATGTTCATGAACAAAACACAAGGTAGATGAATAATTATATGGGGCAGGGGGAGCAACTGCCATCAGTTGGTTCTTAGTCATGAACTGGGGCTTTCTTCTGAGGTTGACCCTCCAACAGGAGCCCCTGTCCTGTCCTGATGTCACTTGTACTATCTAGGGACTCCTTGGCCTTCCGAGCACCCATCTGTCACTAAACTCAGCCTACGCAGCAGAACCTTCCAGAACACCTTCCCAGCCATGGCTTTTCCCACTGACCTCAGCCCCTTCCCCATGGACGGAGGGACCTCTGATGCTCATGGGAGTCTCTTGGATTTGGTCCAACTCACTAGGACCTTGTGTACAACAGAGGGAAAGTGGGGACTCGGTGCCATCGCACAGCTGTGGGCACGTGTCTGAGTGCACTGTGGTGGCTCTGTGTCAACCCCTCTCACAGTGCATTTGCCTTGTTTCTATTGTGCCTAAACTTGATGTGCTTTCCCAGGGACTGGTCTTTGCTCGTAATGCATCCAAAGTGTATCCAGGAGTCTCTCCGTCATTGATGCTAAGAGGCATTTGGGCTGCACGTCCTCCCAAGTTGGGTGGGCCACGCCTCCGGTGGTCTCTCTTGTGTTTTCTATTCAACGTTCTCTGCCAGCTCCATGAATTAAATGTGTCCATCCTTCTGGCTTCCTTTCTCACTGTTCAGGGCAAGGTTTCCTACCGTGTCTTTTCTTTCATGTAACTTTTCCCAGGCTGTTGCTCTTTATTCATTCATAGATGGTATTTCACTACTGGCTGCCCCTCCTCCCGCAGACCATCAGCGACGTCAGCACAGGAACAAGGCCTGTTTTGCTCACTTTTGACTCTCATACTTAGCACAAAAGTACAACTTGGCAAGTGCTGGTTTTTTGCCTGGAAGAGTTACGCTGAGCCCTCTTCCCTTCTCCAGCTCTGGAAAGGGGCTGACAATACCCAAATGTAAATGGCATTTCTCTCCCTCCCCTCGTCTCCCTTCTTGTATGTCTCTTTCATCTCTCTCTCATTACTGTTGAATTGGAACCTGCTCATAGCTGACCTTCCCACGTGTTTTCACAGGCTGAAAAAAAATCACACAGGAGGAGATTGGCCATCTTCCTCTCAAAGAACAGGAGGTGGATTTGAACCACTAGAGAACCATGGTCTTTGCTTTAGCAGCATATGCCCTACAGACTAAGCCACCAGAGCTCCCTTTAAAGTCCTTGGAACAAGACACAGAAAGCGCTAAACAGAATAAGCCCTCCACAGTGCTAGCTCGCCAGGCACTGGACTCGAGTGTATCAGAGACGACGAGGATGGTACTGTGAGGGTCACGAGAGTTGACTCTTTGGTTGACCCAATAGCATTTAATAACGATAGGTACAAAGAGATAAAAATAACTATTCTCTATTATCCAAATTCTTTACTCTACTAGATGAAAGACCCAAGCATTGAGGACTCTCCTTCTTAAGGTCGCTATGAGTCGCCTGTGACTCGATGGCACTTAATAACAATAACACCAACATAGAGAGAGAGATCAGCTGGCCCAGTGGACACAAAGCAATGCCATCAAGCCAAAGGTGGGTGACTTCTAATCCATGGCCCTCAGGCCTGTCTTTCATTGTTTTTGTTCAGACATTCCTCTAGGTCATATAGCCCTGGTGTGTCCACTTGCCGTACAGCGATAACTTGTGGTTGCTGTGAGGTTGAACACTGTGACGCTGATGTGTCAAATGCGTAAATGGTTGGTTACCAATGCGGACAGAGAGTGGGGTGGAGCTCCCCGATTAAAACAAGCTTGGAAGCAGGAGCGGCATCCACTTCCGTAATAGCTTGCCTCTGGAAACCCTATGAACCTGGAGAGAGGATGAAAGACACACAAGCATTGAGGACTCTCCTTCATAGGGTCGCTATGAGTCGCCTGTGACTTGATGGCACTTAACAATAACAACTATAAGAAAGATCAGAGAGCTCAGGTGGCCTAGTGGCAAGAAGCTGCGCTGCAATCCCAAAGGTGCATGGTTCGAGGCTTTGCGAGAAAAAGATGGTCAATCTCCTCCTGTGCGATTAACTGTCCAAAAACCCGCCAGAGGATCAGCTGTGGGTCGGTTCTACTGTACACAACACTAACAACATGAGAATGATGATCAGATCAATAATTAAAACACTGAAAAATATCAATTTATCAGAGCATCCAACTAGAAAGAGACCTATTTTTGTGAGGGGCCTACCAGTCGAGTCTGACCCTGCGAACAACAAATCTGAACCCTTTCCTTTCTTGTGCCACCTTCTCGCTTCCTGACACACCAGAGCCCATTGAGGAAGTCACCACATCAATCCACAAGGCGGAGTGTCTTCCTCTCCTTCATCGACCCTCCACCCTTCCCAGCATCATGTCCCTCTCCAAGGAATAGCCCTTCCAAGCACCAGGCCTGAAGTGTGTCATTCTTGCCCCCAAAGAGCACTCCGGCTGCACCCTCTCCAAGACATACCTGTTTGTTCTCTTGGCTTTGCATGCGATGTTCGGTGCTCTTCTCCAGCACCACAGCCCAAAGTCATGAGAGGTCTATCCTAGGACAAACTACAGAGAAACAGATACTGAATTCTGACATCGTGCTATTTCTACCAGACCCCTTCCCATTCAGAACATTTTCTGTCATTTGACTTGCAGTCATGGGGCGGAGGATTAAGGCGATGCTGTGGCATAGTGCACTACATGTTGGAAAGCTACCCACGAGTTTGCAGTTCAAATCCACCAGTTGTTCCAACAGAGATAGATGAGCAATCTCCTGTGAAGATTTCCAGCCTCAGAAACCCAGCAGAGGATTGCTGTAAATTGGAATCAACAGGGCTGGGACGGGCTAGAAATGGGATTGACCCTCATGATGGTATCTATCTTGACTGCACCGAGGAGAATAGACTTCTTCCTTCACCTCCGGAGAGGGGCTGGTGTGTGTAGCTTTACTCCTTTACCCAGCTGTCCGGTTGTCATGCTGTACTAATTTACATGTTGTTGGGAAGCTGGAAAAGGAGATCTGATGGTGTGGTCAGTAAGGAACAGGGCAGCTAACCCAAAGGCAGGGTCTCTCTCTCTTTGGTTGTTCAAATCCACCAGCAGCTCCGAGGGAGAAAGATGGACAAACTCCTCCCACGAGACTTACAGCCTCAGAAAACTCACTGAGGGGTCAGTCGAGTCTGTTCCAACTCAACGGCAATGCGTTGTTTATTGACGATGCTGGAATCCCGGAGAGCATTATGCTGAGTGAACTAACACAGTCCCACAAAGATAAATATTGTATATGACTGTCATTGTAGAAGGAGTGTAAGGATCCAGGAGGGGTGGGAGAGGCTGGAAGCAGAGGGATGTGGATGTACAGGGGGAAGAAAGGATTAATCATTGGACTGTACAATTTGATGGGGGGGGATGAGGGAAATGGAAAGAATTTGTTTGAATTTGTATTAGAATTTTGTAAACAAATTAGCATTAAATAAATAAATATCAATAGGGTCATACATGAAGGACAGGTTCCTACCAAGCTTCCATACTAAGAGTAGGAAGAAAAGCCTGGAGAGCTCCTTCTAAACTCTAGACAATAAAAACTCAAGGGATTACAAAGAGACTATCTGGCATGTGACACGGTGCTGCAAGAGGAGCTGCCGAGGCGGTGAAACCCCAGAGTGGCCATGACAGTGAACTTGATCCCAGTCCCAACTCTGAAGATGGTGTGGAGCAGACAGTGTCTCAGCTGTTGTGTGTGAGGTCAACCCAGCGTTGGTGTGTTGGCTCCCCCGCGGCTGACAGATCTTCCTGGGACTCAGCGACAAGAATCATTCTTTCTTCCTTTCCATGGTCCTTCCTGAGTAGACACAAGACGTGACTGTGAAGTCATTGAAAGAATGAAGAAAATGGAGTGAAATGGTCTGACCTGCAAAATACACAGAGGACAAACAAGCACAGAAAGAGAAACCAGGTCGCAAGGGGAAGCAGTCAGCAAGTCTGACACGGAGCAGAGAATTTCATGGGTGGATCAAAGGGTGTAGACATGCATCCCTGGGGTCACCCCGGACTGTTTGCAAGGCAGTCCCTACACAAGGACCTGCAGCCCTCATCTCTGGGTCTTCTTTGATGCGGGGTTTTAAGTGATGGTGGGTCCTGGGGGGAACCACTTAACTGCAGTCTGATTCTTCATCTGTAAAACAGAGCTAATGACACTGACCTTCCTCATAGCACTATTGTGTGAGCTAATTAATTAATAATTGCGGAATCCTTTGCAGAGCATTAAGGGCGACGTAAATGCTAAGCATCATTCCGCAGAGGCTCCACAGACCCTTCGAAAGCACCTTGTGGTCTCTGCGCCTTTGATCTGCTGTGATCACCTGAAAGGGAGCAAACAATGCCTTTGTATCATTAAGCAAACGCATAACGAATGCTATTCACTGTTAAAGGTTAATTAGAAATAGAGCTTCCTTTCCCCCCTTTTCCTTTGAACAGGGGCATCCTCCTGTGAGCGGATTATGTAAACTTAGAACAAATGTATGGAGCTTAAAAGGAGAGACAAGATCCATGGCAACAGGAGCCAGAAGGCCAACTGCTGGCCTTGGGAAGACAGTGTCCGTCTGGCAGAAGAGAAAATGAAGTTCAGGAAGAAACAGAGAAAAACCAAGGCCAGGAGAGCGCTAGAAGTGAGCGCATCAACCCCGGAAATGGCAGCCTAGAAACACGACCTCCAGCCTTGGTCTCTCAGCCCCCATCCCAGTAACAATCTGTAACATTTGGGGATGCAAATACTTTTGTAAGATTCCAGTCCTTCGCTTCCTGCTGTCTTAGGCAGTGGGTTTTCGGCTTCAACTGTTTTGCTGGGGACAGTATTTTTTTTTTTCTTTTGACTGTAACCTTTTCTAGAGATTGAGGCAGGCAGTGCTACAACCTTGCATTCTGGTTCTGCTGCTTTATCCCCTCAGACACGGGCTGTGACCTCACACACTGCACATTATTATTACCTCTGGTCACTGTGAGATGCTGCAGGTAAGGCAGGTAGCCTGACAGAAACCACGAATCACTTCAGTGCCAAAAAGCCACTACTCGGTCCCTTTAATACTAAAATAGAAAGCCAGAATTGTAATTCCACGATGTGTTTCCTTTGCATTTAGAAGAATTAATACCTTTGGCAACTTAGATGCTTTAAGTTTCATTTTCTATATTCTGTCAGAGTCTTAAGATGCTTTGCATTTCTACAACTTCAATCTTTAAGTGTTAACAATAACTTCTAAATCATGGTGACGTGGAGTGTTAGATGTTGGACCACTCCCTGGAAGAAGGATGGGCAGTCTCTTCCCATAACGATTTCAGTGTTGGAAAACCAACTGAGGGTCCTTATTTCAGCTTGTTTTCACAATCAGCACTCATGATGTCATCAGTCAGGAAATCAAAAGACAAAATGCATTAGGAAAATCTGCTATCAGGGAACTCACCAGAGCACTGAGGAGCAGTGATGTCACTCTAGAGACTAAGGTGCACCTGGTCCAAGCCATGGTCTTCACAATTACTAATTATACATCAGAGAGCTCAACAGTGACTAAGGATGATAGAAGAATCACATGCTTTTGAGGGTGGTGCTGGAGAAGAGTATTGACCATACCATGGATCCCCAAGAGAACAAACAGATCTGTCCTAGAGAGGGTAAAACCAAGCTGCTCCTTGGAGGCAAGGATTTTGAAGCTCCATCTCACATACTCTGGGCATAGTTACCAGAAGGGCATGGAGAAGGACATCGTGCTTGGGAGGGTGTAAGGACAGCACAGAAGAAGAGGACCCCAGATGAGATGAATTGACACAGTGACTGGGATAATGAGGGTCGGTGTGTTGGAGACAGTAATATTAGCTCAGTACAGGACAGGGTCTAGAGCTGTTGTGACTCATAGGGTCACTATGAGTCACAGAGGACTTGATGGCACATAACAACAAGAAGTGAAATAAACATTATAATACACATAGTCTCCTTGCTGTTGTTACCTACCATGGAGTCAGCTTCAGCTCACAGACACACTATGTAAAATAGAAGGAAATGCTGCCCAATCCTGAGCCATTCTCGCACTATATTTATTTAAATAATCCCCAAAAGGCACCTCTGTTCCACCCCGGTCTTGCTGGCTTCATTCCAGCTGTTTTCTGTCTAGTTCACATTGGTGATTATTGTCAATGCTCCAGAATTCATATTCACTCTCTTGCTCCTTTCTCCCCCCCCCCCTTACTGACCTGTTTTTATTTCAGTATCCTTTCAAAATCCTCTCTTCACTATGCTTATTTAAAACTTTGGAAGGTTCTAGGAGAGCTGTAAAATATTTAACATGTGACAAGGTCGCCACCCAGTGGCCAGAATCATCCACGTTTTATTTCATCGACTTAAAAAGACATTTTCTTTTTCTTTAAAAAAAAAAATCTAACTTAAGGTCACACAATTTAAATTATTTCATCAAGCTTCTGACAACACCATAGTGCATCCCATACATCCTGAAAATCCTGTCTAATTTTTTTGTCAATGAAATAACTCTTAGCTGAAGGTGACCTTCAGGATCAACCAGTCCATTTACTCTGTAAATAAACTGAGGCACATTATTAAGTGCTGTTCAGTCAACCCGTGTTCATAGCGACACTACAGCAGATGGCAACTTCACTCAATCCAGTACCATCCTTGCAATCTGCTGTGCATTGTTGCCATCACCTTGACAAGTCCTCTCGTTAAGGGTCTTGCTATTCTGAGTGTCCATTTTTCTAAGCTTGATAATTCCTACAAATTCCTGCCCAAATTATATGCAGTAAAACCGACCAATGTACCAGCAAAGGAGAACTTCAGCTACACTTCTTCCAAAACTAATTTCTTTGTTCTTATGGCAGCGTTATAACACGAAGCTTGAACGTGTCCTTCAGTTACTTCAGTTCAGAGATGCCAACAGTACCCTTTCAGCTCCTTGCACATTTCATGATCATACTTTGCTTTCTCTTCTCAAACTATCCTTTGAAATTTTCTGTCCAGCTCTCTTACTTCATCATTTTATCCCTTCATTTTGGCTTCCCTATGTTGAAGACCAAAAAAAAAAAAAGAAAAGAAAAGAAAGAAAGAAGAAAAATCAAAAAGAAATCAAAAGACAAATTGCACTGTGGAAATCTGCTATCAGGGACCTCTCCAGAGTACTGAAAAGCAACGATGTCAGTCTAGACACTAAGGTGCACCTACTCCAGGCCATGGTCTTTGCAATTACTTGCTATGCATCAGAAAGCTGGATAATGACTAATGATGAAAGAAGAATTGATGCCTTTGAGTTGTGGTGCTGGAGAAGAGTCTTGAACATACCATGGATTGCCAAGAAAACAAATAGTACAGTCTTGGAGGAGGTGAAATCAAGTTTCCTTGGAGGGGATTCAGAAGCTCCATGTCATACTTTGGACACATAGTCAAGGGTGATGCATCTTTGGAGAAGGATATTATGCTCAGGAGGGTGGAGGGACAGCACAGGAGTAGAAGACCCTGGATGAAATGAATGATACAGTGACTAGGGCAATGGGGGGATAGGTGTTTCAGAGTCAGTGAGACTGGCTTAGGACAGGGCAGAGCTCAGAACTGTTGTACAGATGGTTGCTATGAGTTGCAGGTGACTCAATGGGACATAACAACAAACAACATGTTGAAGACATTTCAGAAGAAGATGTTTCTGAGACTCTTCTGACACCTAATATGTTCTTTTCTTTGTTCACTGTTTTTGTAATGATCTTTTGCTTGTTTCATGGAAGATTTCCTTGATGCTATCCCACACCTTGCCCTGTCTTCTATTGCTAATATTTAACTCATTAAACATGTTCTTGAGATAGTCTTAAAGTTCAAGTGGAATAAACTCAAGGTCACATTTTGCCGTCACGAAGTCGATTTCATTTCCTTCCATTTCAGTTTGAACTTGCCTATGAACAGTCGATAGTCTATTCCGCAGTCAACCCCTAACCTTGTTCGACCTATCAATGTCCAGCTTTTCTACTGTCTCTACAGATGTGGTCAATTTGATTCCCGTGTATTCCATCAGGAGAAGTCTGTATGTATCAACCTTGTTTACAATGTTTTTAAATTTCTTTTCAACGAATAAATCATTGAGTGTACATAATTCTTGGAGGCAAGGATTCTGATGCTCCATTTAACATACTTTGGACATGTTTTGAGGAGAGACCGGTCCTTGGAGAAGGACATCATGCTTGGGAGGGTGGAGGGACAGCGTAGGACGGGAAGGCCCTCTATGAGGTGGATTGATTCAGTGACTGGGATAATCGGGATGGGAGTGTCAGAGACAGTGCGATTAGCACAGGACAGAGCAGAGTTTAGGGCTGTTGTACAAAGGGCCGCTATGAGTCACAAGCGACTCGATGGCACATAACAACAACAACAACATAATTCTATCACTCAATTTTCAGGCTCATCTCTGTTATTAAGGCCATTCCCCTCCCCCCCCCCGATTATCAAACTTTCTCTTTTGTTTGCAGTTTTTGCAAGCCAATCGTCAGTTTATATTCATGCATTTTGACCCCCTCATCAATCCGTTTCAGATGGCAGAAGTTGGTAGAGACTCTCAATTTCTTCATCGTGGCCTTTACTGTTTTGTATAGATATTTGAATATTAGTCATAGTAACAGCTTTTCCTAGTATGAGTATGAATTTTATCGTATGACTGACAGCACTGTAATTTTGCACGGGTCTTGAAATGTTCATTGTTGATGGTGAATGGAAACGCTCTCCTCTTCCTTGTGCCGTTTCTGACGTAGTGGGTCACATGATTGTCTGATTGAAATTGGCTACTACCCGTCCGCATCAGCTCAGTACTGCCCAGGGTGGTGATCTTTATATGTTCCTTTTCATTTTTTGACAACTTCCAATTCCCCTATTATTTTTTTTATTTTTTCCCCTATTATTTTTTAACCACATTCCAATTATTAATGGATATTTGCCACTGTCTTTCCTCTACCATGTAGGCAAAAGTCCTTCATTACTCAATGAAGTCCTGAAGGTGTACTCCACTTTGATGAGACGCCTCTTCTCAGTTGTATTTTAAATTCCTTCCAACTTGAGGGTACAGACGGAGAAATGAGTTCTCAAGGCTTAGAAAAGTGTTTGAACTAGAAGAAGAATCTACATTTACCAACAGTCTTGTGTTCATTGCCCCACTAGATTAATATTTGTTGTTATTGTTGTTGTTGTAGTTGTGGACTGTCGGGTCAGAACCGACCCATAGCTGACCCTCCGGTAGGTTTTCAGAGGCTGTTAATTGCGTGGGAGGAGATTGCCCATCCTTCTCCCACAGAGCAGCTAGTGGATTTGAACCGCACACCTTCAGGATGGCAGCACAGCCTCTTGCCAGCACTTAAATATATATTATTTTCTCCATATAACTATCATAATTCCAATCTTTAATTAAGATAACCACAATAAATTTTTAACCCAAGGAATGAAGAGGAGGACACAGACAAAAGTATGTTATCTTGACTATTTAGCACCGAGTACTGGAGCCCCAGTGGTACAATGGTTATTTACTTGGCTATTAATCAAAGGTCAGTGGTTCAAACTCACCACCTGCCCACACGATTAATATATGACAGTCTTCTTTCCTAAACATTTGTAACCTTGCGAATTCTCTAGGGTCGTTCTACTCTGTCCTATAGAACCTTGAGAAGGAGCTCTGGTGGTGTAGCCTGATGAGATGGAATTGACTTAACAGCCACTGGTTTGGGTTTTGCTTTTTGCTCTTGATGTGGATTGAATTGTGCTCCAAAAAATTACATGTATGCAATCATATAATGTGGAAGCTTTGGAAGGATCCTGCATTATCTGATAAACCATCTAGTTATAAAATGCTTAAGGGTAGAATGTGACCCCTCTTAATCCAGAACTAATGAGAAGTAAGGAGCGGTCACGTAGGGGGTACCCTATACACCCTGAGATCTCCAGGGAATGCTAGACCCTACAGATGTTGACGGAAACAAAGATTTTCCCAAGTCACAACCAACAGAGGGCTATCTTCTAGCACTGGTATCCTGGATTTAGACTTCTTACCTCTTCAACTGGAAAGGAATAAACCTGTATTTGTTAAAGCCATCTATTTGTTGTATCTGTGTTTTAGGTCATTACAAGACCAATTTGATGTTCATCTATCCAGATAAGATTAAACTCAAAATGTGTCACTACAGTGAAGACAATGAAAACAAATCAGCAAGCATCTAACACCAAGACAAAATATTCAAAACTAAAAAAAAAAAATTTAAAAAATATTCAAAACTAGACACTGCACAGGAAATCTTGACATTTCCTAAATAAAAGGCATAAACAGGTATTTTTCTTGTTGTTATGTGTTGTCAAATTACCTGTGACTCATAGCAACCCTGTGTACAATAGCTCTGAACCACGCCCTATTCTGAGCCAATCTCATCATCTCCAACACACCTACCTTCACTATCCCAGTTCCAGTGTCAATCCATCTCATTCAGGGTCTTCCTTTCCTATGCTGTCCTTCCACCCTTCCAAGCATGATGTCCTTCTCCAAGGACAGGTTTCTCCTGGCCATGTGCCCAAAGTATGTCAGACAGAGCTTCAAAATCCTTGCCTCCAAGGAGCACTACAAGACAGAGGTGAGGCTTCCAAATTTAACAGCCATCCAAAGACTTTATAAAACAATACCAATTAGGAATTATGAAGCTAATGAAATGTTTTTAAACTATTGAAAATAAACCCCAAATTCTAATTAACCTACCTAGTGGAAAGAATGCATTATCTTTCCCTTCTCCTTGTGGAAAACATCCCCAAAATATTTTCACATGAAGAGGTAACTGAAGTGTTTGCTTTGAAAAACTAATGTACGGGGGAAATTATAATAGTACAAGAAGTCTACAGGTAGTAACTAATAAAATAGTTAAGTTACTTTTCTGAATGTTACAGTATTTGTACAGTTTATGTCATATTTAAACATTTGCATTTCTTGTGAATTCTTTCCTTGTCTAAATAAATATTAAGTTACTTGGTTCATTTTGTACTCAAGATGTGTATTCCTCTTATAAAGGGTTGTCTTTCACCTCCACCTGTTCCCACTATTTTCTCTACCAGTGAAGGTAACACATCTGACCTCATATCTGCAACACAAAGAAAGGAAAAATTTGTTCCAATTCTTATACCAGAAATTCACACAAACAATCTCAGAAACCTTATGTGGCAGTTCTGCTCTGTCCTCAGGAGTCACTGTTGTTGTTGTTGTTATGTGCCGTCGAGTCGTGTGCAACTCATAGCGACCCTATGTACAACAGCCCTAAACCCTGCTCTATCCTGTGCCAATCTCATTGCCTCTGACACACCCATCCCGATTACCCCAGTCACTGAATCAATCCACCTCATAGAGGGTCTTCCCCTCCTGCGCTGTTCCTTTACTCTATCCAGCATGATGTCCTTCTACTCTACCCAGCATGATGTCCCTTTCCAAAGACCTGTCACTCCTTGCAACATGTCCAAAGTATGTCAGACGAAGCCCCAGAATTTTTGCCTCCAAGGAGTAGCCTGGTTTAACCCCCTCTAGGATGAATCTGTTTGTTTTCTTGGCAGTCCATGTTACATCAATACTCTTCTCCAGCACCACAGCTCAAAGGCGTCAATTCTCCTTCTGTCCTCCGTAGTCATTGTCCAGCTCTCTGATGCATAACAAGTGATTGCAAAGACCATGGCCTGTATCAGGCGCACCTTCGTCTCCAGAGAGACACCGTTGCTCTTGAGTACTTTAGAGAGGTCCCTAACAGCAGACTTTCCCATTGCAATATGTTTTTTGATTTCCTGGCTGCTGGTGCCAAGAGTGTTGACCGTGGAGCCAAGCAAACAGAAGCTGTGAACAATCTCAATCTCTTCGCCATCCGTCCTGATGCTACCAATTGATCCAGTGGCGAGAATCTTTGTCTTCTTGACATTGAGCCTCAGTCCATACTGAAGGCTGCAGTCCTTGACCCTCTGCAGTAAGGGCACGAGGTCCTCCTCAGTTTCAGCGAGCAATGGTCACTAGGAGCTGAAAACTAACTCAACATCCATGGATGTTGAGAATCTTCACCGAAGAACAACACCAGGCCTTTTGTTAGAACACTTCAGCTCTGCTAGGTGAGATGCAAACCATTGAACTCTACAAAAATAATAGTACAAGAAACAGAAATAAAAAGACCTGAAGAAATGGAAAAATATACCATGCTGATGGGTAGAAAGACTCAGTATCATCATGAAAATGACAATTCTATCAAAGGCCATCTACAAGTTCAATACAATCCCAGTACAGATACCAATTCCAATCTTCAACAAGATGAGACATTTACAGTTTTGTCTGAAATGGGAAGAGACTCCTAATAAACAAAACATTGCCGGGGGGGCGGGGGGGGGGCGGGAGGGGCGTGAAACAAGGTAGGAGGCATCACACTCCCTAATCTCAAATCCTACTACGCAGCCGTGGTGGTCAAGACAGCGTGGTACTGGTACCACACAGACACATAGATCAAAAGAACAGAATTGAGAACCCAGAAATCAGCTCATCCACCCATGGTCAACTGACCATCAAAAAGGAGAAGAAATAAGTTAAGTAGGTAAATGACAGTCTCGTTAGCAAACGGTGTTGGCAAAATTGGAAAGCCATCTGCAGAAAACTTGAGCAAGACCCACACATTACACCATACACAAAAGCAATTCAAGGTGGAGAAGGAAGCTAGAAATAAAATTAAAAAACTATAAAATTCTTCAGAGAAAAGCTAGGAAGAACTCTAGAAGCCCTAGTCCACAGCATGAACAGTCTTCCAAGCATCATGAAAAGCCTAAAACCAGGAGAGAATAGAAAAGATGAATGAGACCTTCTAAGAATCAAATCCCCATGCACATACAAAATTTCTCCAACAAGTAAAAAGGAAACCCACAGCCTGCGGAAAAAATATTTGGCAATGTCATATCTGGTAAGGAACTTATATCTAAAATTATAGAGTACCCTAGCACCTCAACAAGAAGAAATAATCAACCCCATGACAAAATGTGCATAGGATATGGGACAATATTCAGATGGCAAACAAACACACGAAGAAATGTTCAAAATGCCTAACTATCAGAGAGATGCAAATCAAAATAACTATGAGATATGATCACACCTCAGCAACAATACCAGAGTTCAACAGAGCAACAAACAGCAAATGCTAGTGAGGTTGTGGAGAGACTGGAACTCTTATTCACTGCTGGTGGGAATGTAAAATGGTACAACCACTATTGAAGGCCATCCGGCATTTTCTAAAAGAAATAGAAATACCATTTGACCTAGCAATTTCACTACTGGGAATATACCCTAACGATACCAGAGTCATGACTCAAGCAGATGTACACACACCCATGTTTATTGCTGCATTATTCACAATAGCAAAAAGATGGAAGCATCCCAAGTCCAAACTGTTCATCAACAAATGAACATGCAGGAAAACTATGATACATTCACACAGTGGAATACTATGCATGTATACGTCATTGAAACAGATGAGGGAGAGAATGGTTTAGGAGGAATATATGATTAGGTATTATTATCGTGACAAGAGTTCAGAATGAAAGCTGCATAGCGAGTGGACTGGAGAGGCAGGGAGGGTGTGGAATGACTGTATAACAATAAGGATTTTCTTTTTTTTTTTCAAAGAGAAAAGCAAACTTGGGGAAGGAGTTGGCAGGGAGGAAAGTGTACAACAATGAATGAACGGAAAGTAAAGTCTCTGTAAACTTTCAGTAAAATATTTTTTTTAAAAAAAGGAAAACAGTGAAATAATAAAGTATTACACAATGTATGGGAGTTAATTATGCTGAATGGGATATCTCAATCACAAAAGGATAAATACTGCGTAACAAAGCTGTTACAAAATAGGACAGATATGAGATGGTTGGAGAGGGAATACAGAAAGCGTAGATTTGGAATGAACACTGCAGTAGAACAGATGAGGGAGAGAACTGTCTGAAAGGAATATCTGATTAGGCATTATATGTATGAGAACAATCTGGAACAAGGGATTAAAAATAAATGAAATAATTATTTTATAAAAAAAAAAACAATTAAACCTGAAACTCACGCTTATTGAAATTGAGGCTGGCACTCCTTAAAGTTCTGAGGCTATAAAGTGCATGAAAGGAGATTGCTCACTTTTTCCCCAAGGAACCAAAAGGGTACAGTCTGTGGGTTAGCCGTGCAAACCCCTCGAAGCTTCCCCAACAGACCTCTATTTATGGATGTAGTTAAGCACAAAACATTTGTGCCACTTGGGCAGCTCTGGTGGCCTAGTGGCAAGAAGCTGTATTGTAATCCTGAAGGCATGTGGTTTGAATCCACCAGCTACTCCATGGGAGAAAGACGAGAAGTCTCCTGCCATGTGATTAACTGCCTCTGAAAACCCACTGAAGGTTTGCTGTGGGTCAGACACAACAAGGTTATGTAAATTAGTTTTTGTGGTTACTACATCACTCTCATTTTCCCTCTATTTAAAAGACTCTTGACAGGGAGCTCTGGTGGCCTAGTTGTAGGAAGCTTCACTGCAATCCCAGAGGAATACGGTTTGAATCCACTAGAGGTTCTGTTGGAGGAGAGACAAACTCCTCCTGTACCAGCCAGATGCGATTTGATGGTACTCACACACACAAAATAATAACAAATTTTAAATTATTAATTTCAATAAAAATTTGGTCCACTCCACTATGCAGCCTTTGCTCTGGACTCCTGTCATGACAAAAATACCTAATCACATATCCCCTGTAAACAGTTTTCTCCCTCATCTGTTTCAATGCAGTATACATTATTGAACCCATCTGTCTCAGTTTCCCCCCAGCCCTGAGGTGAGTCCTGTTTTACAACAGTGGTACCATGCAGTATTTGTCCTTTTGTGACTGAGATACTTCACTCAGCATAATGTCCTCCAGGGTCACACATTTCGAATAATATTGCATGAGTTCCTTGTTTTTCAATGCAGTGTAGTATTCCATTGTGTGAATGTACCACAACTTCTCTATCCATTCGTTTGTTGATGGACACTTAGGTTGTTTCCAACTCCTTGCTATTATAAACAAAGCTGTGATAAACATGGGTGTGCAAATATCCACTTGGATGTCAGTTATGGTCTTTTGGGGGTATATTCCCCAGCAGTGGAATTGCTGGGTCAAATGGTATCTCTATTTGCAACTTTTTGAGAAAGTGCCATACAGCCTTCCACAGTGGTTGCACCATTTTACACTCCCACCAACAGTGAATAAGGGTTCCAGTTTTTGCACAACCTCGCCAGCATTTGTTGCTTGCTGTTCTGATAAATTTTGCTGAAAATAATAACAAATTTTTTTAAAAGACTCTTGCCTAAATTATTTTAATGACAATCTATCATGTGTATTCATTTCACAACACAATTTAAATTTTATAATGATAATTTAATGTTGTTTATTTATACTTGCCACTTGATTAGATGTAACAGAGTTGATACCTGATGTTTTCTGCCTTATTGAAACTGCATACCCTACTTCACACACATATACATACACATACACACACCCCACCACCACCACCACGAATGACCAGAAGGAATATAAAGGTTAAAATAAATGCAAATTGTAAACTAGAAAATGAGAGGATAAAGTGATATATTTGGTTTAAGGTTATAACAATTCAAAGTTAATTATTTGTCATTGTTTTTCCTTCAATCACTCATATATTTCATTTTATAATATTAATCACAATTGTATAATGTTATTATTAACAGCATCTTGTAGAAACCTCGCTATACTTTCCATTTGTTTTCATCCGACCCATCCATTCACTACTCACTGCCACCTCTCCCTCCCCTCCCGCCCCTGACTCTCAGCCTTCCACAATTGTGTCGAACTGTGTGTAAACCTTCCCTTATCGTTTTCCTCTCCTTCTCTGTCCCATTGGATAGTCATGCACATTCTGTTCTAGAGTGTTAATTACAACGCGCACAATGTCTGATCATGCATCATTTCAGGTTGCCCTTCCTGCCACCCATCCTGTTACAGTTGTTCATTGTCTAGTCATTCTTTTCCTGCTCTCACTCTTCCACATAACCTTTGTATTTGTACAAAAATGTGACGCAGTGATGAAGCAGAAAAACCTATAAAGATTAATCATCAGATTAAAAATCGTAACACATTTAGAAGCCCCAATCTATTACATAAATAGGCTTTCAAACACAGTCCAAAAAGCACCAGGAAAGGATAAAATAGATGAATGGAACTTTCTAAAAATCAAATCCTTGTAAGCATAAAAAAAGGGGGGGGTAAAAGAAAGCCCACAAATTGACAGAAAATATTTAGCAATGGCATATTTGATAACCTTATCAAATGTATATCTAAAATTTATTGAATACTCCAACACTTCAGCAATAAAAAAAGACAAACAGTACAATTGCAACATGGACAGAAGACATGAAAATACTCTTCAACTAAGAGGATAGTCAGATGGCCAACAAACATGAATAAATGCTCAAGATAACTGGTCATTAAAGCCATAGAAATCAAACAAAAATGTGATATCATCTCACCCCAGCAACAATAGCAAAGTTCGACAGGACAGCAAACAACAAACGTTGGCAAGGATGCAGAAAGATTGGAACTCTCATACACTGCTGGTGGGGATGTAAAATGATACAACCACTATGGAAAGCAGTCAGGTACTTCCTCAAAAAGTTGAAAATAGAAATACCATTTGATCCAGCTATTCTACTACTGGGCATATACCCTAAAGAAATCAGAGCTGTAACACAGATATACGTATATGCACGTTAATTGCACCATTATTCACAATAGCAAAGACATGGAAGCAGCTTAAATGTTTACCAACAAAAAAAATATATAGAAAAACTAGAATACATTTGCATCAAGTACCATTGAAAAACAATGAAGAATGGTGAAGCACTACATAAATGGCAAGACACTACACAACATGGACAAGCCTAGAAGACATTATACTGAGAGAAATAAATTAGTCACAAAGGATAAATACCCTCCCAGTCAATCCTTAAGGCAATTTTACAGTGTAAAACTTGTCTATGATCCATAAATAACAAGGGAAGAGAGAGAGAGAGAGCGCCAACAAACATATGAACATATGCTCAAGATCACTAGTCATTAAAGCAATACAAATCAAACAAAAATGAGACCTCATCATTGTTGTTAGATGCTGCCGAGTCAAGTACAACTCATAGCAACCCTATGAACAACAGATCTGAATCATGTTCTATCCTGTGCCATGCTCATCATCTCTGGTATACTTGATCCCATTGTTACAGCCACTGTGTTGATCCATCTCATTGAGGGCCTTCCTCTCTTTTGCTGGCCTTTCCAAGCAGAATGTCCTTTTTCCAGAAATAAACTCTCGGAGCAACAAGTCCAAAATATGTGAGGTGAAGCTTCACCATCTTTGCCTCCAAGGAGCACTCTGTCTGCACTTCTCCAAGACATATCTGTTTGTGTCAAGATATTGAGCTACAGACCTGAAGGGATGCAGTTCAAATCCACCTGTTGTTCCAGAGGAAAAAGATGGACGATCTCCTGCCATGTGATTTACTGCCTCTGAAAACCTGCTAGACGGTGTGCTGTGAGTCACTTCCAACTCAATGCCACATACAGTAGACCTCCTAGTATATTGCATTTGGGCCATCAACAGCTTTTATAAAGCAGATGACCCAACCTTGCTTGCCGAAAAAGAGGAGAATATTAAATGCTTGCTGCAGAAGATCATGGACTACAACCTGTGTTGTGGATTATATCTCAACATCAAGAAAGCAAGCGTCCTCACCACTGGACCAAGAGTTAGCATTGTGAAAAATGTAGAAAGAATTGAAGCTGTCAATGATTTCATCTTCCTTGAATCCACAATAAAAATCCTTGGTACCAACAGTAAAGAAATTAGGAGACAGAGAATTGGGCAAGTCCACTGTCAGGGACTTCTCCAAAATGCTGAAAAGCACTGAGGTCAGTTTGAAGACTAAAATGGACCTGATTCAGGCCATGGTCTTCTCATTAACCTGCTGTGCGCATCAGAAAGCTGGACAATGAGTAAAGATGGCAGAAGAAGAATTGATGCCTTTGAGCTGTGGTATTGGAGAAGAGTATCAAATAACCCATACATTACCAAAAGAACAAGGAGATACGTCTTGAAGAAAGTCCAGCCAGAATGTCCCTTGGAGGTAAAGATGGAGAAACTTTGTCTTTCATACTTGTCACTAGGTGACATGTCTCTAGGTGAGGCTATTCCTTGGAAAGGGACATTATGCTTGGAAATTTGGAGGGTCAGTGAAGGAGAAGACACCCAACAGGATGGATGGACACAGCGACTTCAGCCATGAGCTCTAGTGTGTTGGAGATGATGAGGATGGCAGGGATAGGGCAGGGTTCAGGCTGGCTATTCCTAGGGTCCCTATAAACTGTACTCAACAGCACTCAACAGTAACAATGATAGTATTAGTAGTAGTAGTAGTTGTCCCCTAATGGTGATAGTATAGGGAGCTCTGGTGGCATAGGGGTAAGGAACTGCTCTGTCAGCCGAAAAGCACTTGGTTCAAATCCATCAGCTGCTCTGTAAGAGCAAAATGGGCTCAATTCTTCAATGTGATTTACAGCTTCTGGAAACCCACTGGAGGGTCAGCCTGGGTCTATCCCAACCTGATGGCACATAACAACAACATGGGTGGTAGACAATGAAAGTGTTTTCTAATTATTTTCTTTTCTGTAAATATACTTTTTTCTTTTATACTGGTTTTCTTACAAAGTTCATATACACTGTTTACCATACTGGATCTATGTTTTTCTAATTCTTGTTCCCACCACTCTTTCTGTCTGTGCACACTTCTCTAGCAAGGGAATTTGTTAACAGAGATGGGTAAAATGCTAACTTACCAAAACAACTATGAACTATCACCTCACCCCAGACAGAATAGCAAAATTTAACAGAACAGCAAGCAACAAATGCTGGTGAGGTTGTGGAGAAACTGGAACCCTTATTCACTGTTAGTGGGAGTATAAAATGGTGCAACCACTGTGGAAGGCAGTATGGCACTGTCTCAAAAAGTTGCAAATGTCATGGATAGGAAGACTCAATATTGTGAAAATGGCAATATTAGCAAAAGCAGTTTACACATTCAATGTAATCCCAATAAAAATACCAATCCCATTCTTCAAGGAGATGATAGAAAAGGTAATCTCCAGTTTCATTGGAATGGAAAGAAGCCCCAAATAAGCAGAGCACTCCTTAAAAATAGAAAAAAGGTAGGAGGCATCTCATTCCTGATTTCAAATCCTACTACACTGCCGTGGTGGTTAGGACAGCATGGTACTGGTACAATGACAGACACATAGATCAATGGAATAGAATTGAGAACCCAGAAATCAGCCCATCTACGTATGGTCAACTGATTTTTGACAAAGAGATGAAATCAGTTAAGTGGGTAAACGACAACCTTTTTAACAAATGATGTTGGCAAAATTGGAAAAAATATCTGCAGAAGACTCAAGCAAGATCCACACCTCACTCCATACACAAAAACCAACTCAAGGTGGATCATGGACCTAGGACTAAAACCAAGGACTATAAGCTTCATTAAAGAAAAGCTTGGAAGAACTCTAATAGTCCTAATCCACAACATAAACAGTCTTCCAAGTATAGATGAATGGGACATTCTAAGAAGCAAATCCCTATGCACATCCAAAAACTTCTCCAACAGGGTAAAAAGGGAAGCCACAGACTGGAAAAAAGTGTTTGGTAATGACATGTCAGATAAGGGACTTATATCTAGAATTTATAAAATGCTTGAGCACCACAACAAGATAAAGGTAAATAATCCAATTGAAAAATGGGCACAGGATATGAACAGACACTTCACCAAAGAAGACATTCAGATGGCCAACAAGCACATGAAGAAATGTTCAAAATCCCTAGCTGTAAGAGAGATGCAAATCAAAACAACTATGAGATGTCATCTCACCACAGTCAGAATAGCAAAATTTAACACAACAGCAAGCAACAAATGCTGGTGAGGTTGTGGAGAAACTGGAACCCTTATTCACTGTTGGTGGGAGTGTAAAATGGTGCAACCCCTGTGGAAAGTGGTATGGCGCTTTCTCAAAAAGTTGCAAATAGAGATACCATTCGACCCAGCAATTCCACTACTGGGAATATACCCCAAAGAGACCATAACTGAAATCCAAGCAGATATGTGCACACCCATGTTTACTGTAGTTTTGTTCATAATAGCAAGGAGTTGGAAACAACCCAGGTGTCCATCAACAAACGAATGAATAGAGAAGCTGTGGTACATTCACACAATGGAATACTATGCTGCATTGAAAAACAAGGAACTCATGCAGTATTATTCAAAATGGGTGACCCTGGAGGACATTATGCTGAGTGAAATATCTCAGTCACTAAAGGACAAATACTGCATGATTCCACTGTTGTAGAATGGGACTGATATCAAGGTTGGGGTAAGACTGAGAAAAACTGGAGAAATTATATATACTGCATTGAAACAGATGTGGGAGAGAATAATTTAAAAGCAATATATGATAGGGTATTATAGTTATCACAATTGTCCAGAATTAAGGGTGCATAGTGGAGTGTACCTGGGGCGGTGGGAGGGGTGTGGGGGGACTGTATACCAAAGAAAGAATTTTTCTTTTACTTTTTCAAAGAGAGGAGCAAACTGGGGAGGGGGGTTGGGGGGAGGGCTAGGCAGCGAGAAAATGCAACAATGAATGAATGGAAATCCAAAATATCTGTAAATGTTCATTAAAATTATTAAAATAAATTTTTTTTAAAAAGTTGCAAATAGAGATACCATTTGACCCAGCAATTCCACTACTGGGAATATAACTCAAACAGACCATAACTGACATCCAAGCAGATATATGCACACCCATGTTTATTGCGGCTTTGTTCACAATAGCAAGGAGTTGGAAACAACCTAAGTGCCCATCAACAAACGAATGGATAGAGAAGCTTTGGTATATTCACACGCTGAAATACTATGCAGCATTGAAAAACAAGGAACTCATGCAATATTATTCAAAATGGGTGACCCTAGAGGACATTATGCTGAGTGAAATATCTCAGTCACAAAAGGATAAATACTGCATGGTGCCATTGCAGTAAAATGGGGCTGACCTTGGGGTTGGGGCAAGACTGAAAAAGATGGGTTCAATTATGTATTCTGCATTGAAACAGATGAGGGAGAAAACTGTTTAAAAGGGATATGTGATTAGGTATTTTTGTCACGACAGAAGTCTAGAGTGAAGGCTACATGGTGGAGTGGACCTGGGGGAGGGTTTGTAAAACAATGAAAGAATTTTTCTTTTACTTTTCCAAGAGGATAGTGTACTGGGGGGGAGGCGGGGGAGGGGAGAAAAGTACAACAATGAATTAATGGAAATCCAAAGTCTCTGTAAGTTTTCATTGATATTAATAATAATTTTCTTAAAAAGAAAATTCTAACTTACAACCTGAGAGTTGTGAACGGCTTCACGACATTGAGAAGGGTGGGGCGGGGATCGAGTTCTCCTCTTGCGTTTAATGGCAGATGAGTGGTGATTACGCGTGCAGTGTTTAAGTCGAGAAGTGAACGTGGATCCCCTCTATGTAACATGAGGATTCTACCACTGAGCTGCCATCCGCTGCTCTTACACTAAAGACTTGAGGTTGTTGTTGTTAAGTGCCATTGAGTTGATTACAAGTCATAGTAACGCTATGAACAGCAGATCTGAACCTTGTCCTATTCAATGCCGTTCTCAACATCTCTGACACACTCGAGTCACTGTTACAGCCACTGCATCTCTCCATATCACTGGGATTCTTCTTCTCTTTCACTGACCCTCCGTCTTTTCAAGCATTATGTCCTTCTCTAAGAAAAAGCCTCTCTTAGTAACATGCCCAAAGTATATGAGTTGAAGTTTTGTCACCGTTGCTTCCAAAGAGCACTCTGGTGGCACTTTCTCCAAACATATGTTTGTTCTTCCGGCAGTGCATGGGATATTCAGTACTCTTCTCCAACACCGCAGCTCAAAGGCAGCAATTATTGCTGTTGTTGTTTATGATCATTGCTGTCAAGTCTAGTATAGGGACCCTGTTAACAAAAGGTCCAAAGCCTTTCTATAATTATCGATATTTATCAAAACTCATAGAGTTTCCAGAGGCCTGTTGTTTAGGAAGTAGATGCCACACACCGCAGCTCAAAGGCGTCAATTATTGCTAGGGGCCCTAAATCCTTTTTCCCACTGTATTCAGGTGAATTCCTCTTCTGCAGAGGCTATCATGGGTTGGCAATGACTTTTTCCTGCCCCTTCATTACCAGTGCCAACTCTGACACATGAACTGTCATTACACTGACCGTCGTCTTGGGTGAAGGAGGGAAGATGGCCAATTTCCCTCTTCCCCACGATGTCTGCCAGCTCCCAGTCATAGCCAGAGGCAGGCTGACCATCTCTGGAAAGTAAGGAGAATGCACGTCCTTGTTAGCAGCTGAGACTCCTCAGGGGAGGGAAGGTTTGGCTACAGAATGGAAAGCAGCTGGGAGAGTTCAGTTTGGACAAAGAGGGGAGGACACAGGGAGGAGAGCAGCGGACTAGAGTGGAGGTCAGTCTAGTGGTCAGTCCACCAGTCTGCAGGCCAGTCCCAGGCAGCTCAAATGTGCTCCCACTCCCTCCTCAATGCGGAGCAAGACTCCCCTCCATCTATCTGCCTTTTGTCTTTACCTGTCCTTCACAATTTGAGGTGCAGGTTCTCTCCAGGTGCTTGTGGACCCCAGCTCACTCACTCGTCCACACGCTGGCCAGGTGGTATAGGTGGTATTGCACAGGGACCCCTGCGGATTCAGTCTGCGCTGGGGCCTCAGGCATGAGGCTCGGATGTACAAGGAGAGGGGACCACAGCAGAGAAGGCAGGTACTGATGACATCTTACTGACAGTCCACATCGTGCACTTTGGAAAGGAGGTGGGTCAGCCACCAAGAAGCCCAGGGAGACCAGTTTAGGCATCAAACCCAGAGCTATTCCCGCAGTCCTTTGCCCTCTCCTCAGTGTGAAAACACAGAACTCTAAAGCCTTTAAGATTCTTGAGAAGCTGGCCAGTCTTCCTAGTTTTATTTATTAACTTGGCTCTCAAATGGTGAAGGTTAACCCAAAAAAGAGCTAAATAACAAAATCACATTATTTAGGCATTCCTATAACATGTGCTCTTTTCTCCATTCACAAAAAAAAAGAAAAAAGAAAAAATGGATTTATTGTAGAGATAAAAATTCTCCTGTGGCTCCTGTCCACAGGGGAGAGGGCCAGCTCATCTCAGAGACTCTTTAAAACACTCGTCAGTAACCCCCAGATCTTGGGGACAACCAGCAGGCTTCCAAACACCCCCTAGGCTGGTGATCAACACTATGTTAGGGAAAAATCCTGTAACTGTTACACGCCTCCCCCAGGCAATTAGTCTGTGCCTGGCCTCGTAGCTGCCCAACATCTCTCTCCATGGACTAGCATTTGCTTTCTCTGCTCGCAATGATCCCGTCTCTCCTTCCCTCGAGGTGGGTCACTGGATTCCTCTGTGAACAGTGTGAATCAGACAGCATCCCCCCGAAAAAATAAAAGTAACTAATATGTGCAAAATGTAGCTGGTAACAGTTCTCCGGAGAACTGATCCACATCACAGAGAATCACAAGCCGCGATCAGAGGAAGGGTCCTTTCCATACTTCCTCGTCGTTTTATAAAGTTCAATTTGGCAATTCCGAGCCCCGCTTCATTTTCTCTGAGAATTCCCACTTGCCCGGCGGATATTGGTCTTTGTGGCTTTCGTGTCCCTTTCAGGGAACTGCGAAATGAGGAGCACTTTCCGAATTAGTGCTTTCCCTACAAACAGCTGCTAAATTGCCGATCCCAAATAAAGCCACATATTTGCTTTTATTAAAATAAATACTGAAGTAATAACTAATCTCCCTATATAACCATTCTGGGATTTATGTAAATTAGAATGGCTTCCGAGTCTCTATTACAGCTCAGGAAGAGATATTTGCAGTTCTCCATCTTCGCTGATAGGTGGGGCTAGTAATTTTCTGTATTAATTATAATATTTTAACATATTAAAGTCTGTATTGAGATGAAGCAGCCACTTCAAAGCTTTGAAACTGATGAAACTACATACTTCTCTTATGAGGCATAAAACTGTTTGCATTAATATGTGAAATATACTACTGTAACACCCCCCTGCTGGGTTCACAGGCTTGTAGAGGGCTATGCATAATTTTCTGGAAATTAAAAATTCAAGGCACAAGTTGCAATATTGAAGGATTCTCTGGACAGAATATTGAACAATGCAGGAAGCATGAGAAGAAGACTGAAAGAATATCCAGTCAAAAGAAATTAGTCAAGGTTCAATTCATTCAGGAGAAAGTGTATGGTTCAAAAGCCCATGGTACTGACCAGAGAAGCCCAAGCGAGCAGAGATGATGCTGGAGGTGTCCACTCATCTAGGCCAGGAAGTGTGGAAGATTTCTTAACTGGCCAGCCGACTGGAAGAACTCTGTGCCTGTGCCCACCCCAAAGAAAAGGGATCGATCAGAATGCGGACTTGGCTTAACAATATCGTTAACATCACACAGAGACAGCCTGAGTTCTAGAGTCAGCGCCAGCAGTTGGCAGCACTGAGCTCAGGGGACTTCACTAAACATCTTTGTGAAAACACACCACAAAATCAAGGTGAGAATGAAGCGTAGAGGAAGGTCTTTGTGAAAGGCAAAGTCGTAAATGACTCAGTCATCTACTACTGCTATGACAGAAATACAAAAGAGAGGCTTTAAAGAACAGACATTTATTTTCTTGTAGTTTGTGAGGTTCCTGCTTTCAAGTTTTGCATTCCAGCTACCCATTATTATTAATGCATCTTGATTGCATGTTCGATCGATTTCTGGTTGTAAACGTTGATAGAAATCTTCTATTTCCTCCTTTTTGGCTCTAGCTGTTAGTGTACATATTTGAATGATAGTGGTATTCACTGGACTTCCTTGTATGAGAATAAATATTGTCCTGCCACTCACCACATTGTATTTCAATATGGATCTAGAAATGACCTTTGTAACTATGAAAGTAACCCATTTTTCTCACTTTTTCATCTCCAAAATAGTAGGTCATATGACTGTCTGATTCAAAATGTCCCGTGCCAATCCATCTCATTTCATTAATACCTAGTATCTCAATATTATGTGTTCCAATTATTTCCTTCTTTTTTCTACTTCTTTCTTGACAATGGTTTCATACTCTCCAGGTTCGTCCTTGAGAGTGTGAAACTAGGCTGCTCCTTGGAGGCAAGGATTCTGAGGTTTCTTATGACACACTTTGTGCTTGTTACAAGGAGTGACCAGTCCTTGGAGAGGGACAGCACAGGAGAGGAAGACCTTCAATGAAATGGACTGACTCAGTGACTGGGGTAATGGGGACCAGGTGTGTCAGAGACAATAAGGTTGGCTCAGGATAGAGCAAGGTTCAGAACTGTTGTACACAGAGTAGCTTTGAGTTGTAAGCTACTTGGCAGCACCTAACAACAGTTTGTGAGGCTGGCAAAGGCTCTCACTCGGTTAGATCGGGGGAAAGCTTTGTCTCTTTCAGCTTCAATAGTCGCAGTGTTCCGCTTCATCAACAGTAATCTTCACCTTCCTTCTTTGTGCTTCCTTTCTTTCTAGAATATCCTCCTTATATAACTCGGAAGTTATGAGGACACAACCAAACTGACAGGTTCACTGGCACAACAAAGAAAATTCTATTCCCAATGAGATTACATCCACAGGTGTGGAGTTTAGAATTCCAACACTTGTCCTTAATGCTCTTGAGCTGCTCTAACCCACAGCAAGCCCAAGGACAACGGAACAAGATGCTGCCCATTCTGTGCCAGCCTCACCATCCTGGCTATGTCAGAGCCCACTGTTGCAGCTGTTATGTCAAGTCTAACCCATGGATAATGACCAAGGATGTTGGTTTAAAAACTAAGGTGCACTTGACCTTCCATGATATTTTCAAGTGCTCCATGTGCATGTGAAATTTGTACAGTGCATAAGAAAGTCCAAAGAAGAACAGAAGGGAACTCTGGTGAATTAGTGGTAAGAAATTGAGCTGCCAAACCAAAGGGGCACAGTTCGAATCCACCAGCTGCTCTGTGGCAGAAAGATGGACAATCTCCTCCCACACAATTTTCCCCTGAAAACTCCCTGTAGAGTCAGTTGTGACTTGACAATACACAATAACGATGAAGAAGAAGAACCGATGTCTGTGACTCGGCCAGTAGTGTCATCTGGACTGCCAAAAGAACAGGTAGGGCTGCCTTGGAAGAAGTTCAACCAAGGTGCTCATGAGGGGCAGAGACGGTGAGCCCCACATCCTCTGGGCATGTGTCGAGAGGCTCCAGTGCTTGGGCAAAGCCTCAGGCTTGGAAAAGTAAAAGTTCAATGAAAGAGAGGAAGACGCTCAACAAAATGGACTGAATGAGGACTCCAACAATGGCCTTGGGCATGACAGACACTCTAAAGATAACACAAGATAAGGCAATCCCAGAGGTGCGGGGTTCAAATCCATCAGATGCTTCACTGAAGGAGGAGGGGCAATCTCTTCCTGTACCAGTCAGATTTGATTTGACGGTACACACACACAAAAATAATAAAGTAAAATTTAAAAAACAAAAGATAACACAGGATGGGGCAAGAGTCCAGTACATTATTCATAGGGTAGCTCTGGGTGACATCAACTTGATAGCACCTAAAAATTATAACATCTCCTTGGAGGTTTCTCTCTTTTGCTCTGATCCACTGCTTTACCAAACACAGTGCAATTCTCCAGGGATTGTTTCCCCTCATAACATGTCCGAAGTTAGTGAGATAAAGTTTTGCTTTTTTCAAAAATTTTTTTCATTTTTATTATTTTTTACGTGTGTATTGTCAAAATCGTATCTGATAGGTACAGGAGGAGATTGTCCCTCCTCCAGCAGAACGTCTGGTGGATTTGAACCACACACCTCTGGGACTGCAGTGCAGCTTCTTGCCTCGAGGCCACCAGAGCTCACCAAAGTTTTGCTTTTTAAGGAGCACTGTGGCTGTATTTCTTCCAAGACACATTTGTTCCTTCTGGCAAGTGACAGTATGTTTATTACTCTTCACTAGCACCATGATTGCAATGCATCAGTTTTTCTTTCTTCTTCCTTATTAACTGTCCATTTTCACATGTGTAACACCTTAATCACACCTTCGTCATGAAAGTGACTTCGTTGCTTTTTTGGTGCAGGAGTGTAGGAAGTGGGAATTGGTTTACAGTGTTCTGTTCAATTCACAACAATAGCGTCACAGAAATTGATAATTGAAGATGAAGCTAGAAAGGTGTAAAATTATCATCCTCATCTTTAGATTTGGGCACAAATTCTCCAGAATTCACAAATTCTCTATATGAAAATATCTATGTGGTTCCCCCCCCCCATTTTATCTTAAGTTCCATTGTGGTGGTGGTGGTGGTGTTGTTAAGTGCCATCGAGTTGTAGATGACTCAAAGCGACCCTATGAACGAAAGGCCTGAGCACTGTTCATAGAGTTTCTGGAGGCAAGCCATTTCGGAAGTGGATGCCACTCCTGCTTCCAAGCTTGTTTTAATTGGGAGCTCCACCAAACACTGTCCACCATGGGTAACCATTATCGCATTTGGCACATCAGTGTCACAGTGTTTAGTGTCACAGCCACCACGTGTTACCTCTGTACAGCAATGCACAGACAGTGCTATACCACTTAGAAGAATGTTTGAGAAAAAACAATTTAAACCAGGCCTGAAGGCAGCAGATTAAAATCACCCACCTTGGGCTTGGTAGCACTGACCTTAATCTTCTGGAAGGAACTCTTTGATGGCATAGTCCACAGCACGCTATGTTGCTGACCCAAAGGGCGCATGTCTCCAACGGTTCAAATCCATGAGCTCTTCTGAGGGAGAAAGATGGGTGGTCTCCTCCTATTCCAATTGACAGCCTAGGAGACCCACTGGAAGCTTGCCATGCATTAGAACAGATTTGACAGAAGTGACTTTGTTTGTTTCCTTTAAAAAATCTTTTAGAAAGTTCATGTGAGCATGTGATAGACCATCAAAACAATTGATTTATAACTGTCATGTAACATGTAACTCAAGAGGAGCGAACGGGGGAGGAGGGGGAGGGCTGGGCAGGGAGAAAAGTGCAACAATGAATGAATGGAAATCCAAAATCTCTGTAATGTTCATTAAAATTAATAAAATAACGCTAAAAAAAAAGAGAAAAAGTCCTTTGACTACAAAAACATTGTTGTTGTTGTTGTTAAGTGCCGTCAAGTGACAGGCGACTCGTAGTGACCCTATGAAGGAGAGTCCTCGATGCTTGGGTGCCTTTCTTCCTCTCTCCAGGTTCATAGCGTTTCCGGAGGCAAGCTGTTACGGAAATGGATGCCACTCCTCCTTCCAAGCTTGTTTTAATTGGGGAGCTCC
>NW_006399774.1:7686223-7688325 GCF_000299155.1 Elephantulus edwardii | reverse complement strand
CAGTGTTCAGCCTCACAGCAACCACAAGTGACCGCTGTACGGCAACTTGTACACCAGGGCTATACGACCGCACCTCCAGAAGCCTTCAAAAATATTTAATTATTTGTGCAATGTGATGGGTGTAGAGGGGGTGGATAAAGGAAATGGTAAAAATCCAGTGTGAGAAGCAATGTATACAAATTTTGTAAGTAAATCAGTATAAAATAAAAATTTTATTTAAAAAACCCCAAACATATATACTCATAGTGTCATTAACATTACTGCACACCATCAAGTTGATTCCTATTTGTTGTTTTGCTTTGTTAGGTGTCATCAAGTCTAAGATGAGCCATAGCGGGGACCCTATGAGCCTTGCCCTGACCTTTGCCCTGTCCAGTGCCGTCCAGACGGTCCCCAACATGCTCAAGGCCTATTGAGGGTCATTCTCCCTTTCACTCACCCCTCTCCCTTTTCCATCATCCCCCTGACAACATCCCCAAAGTGTCTGAGATGATGTTTCACCATCCTTGGCTCTAAGGCGCTCCCTGGTTGAATTTCCTCCAAAGCAGATTTGTTTGTTCTTTTGGAAGTCCAGGGGATAGGGACTCTTCACCAACACCACAATCCACAGGCATCGATTCTGACTTAGAGGGATGTTAGATGACCAATTACGGAGCTCTAGTGTCCTAATGGTAAGGGGCTGCACTGTCAGCCCAAAGGCACGCACCTTAAATCCCTGAGCTGCTCGGTGGGAGGGGAATGAACAATCTCCCCGTGTGATTAATCACTTCTGAAAATGCACTAGGTGGTCAGCTATGAGTCTATTTCTACTTGACAGCAGATAGCAACACAACATACGACAGAGAACTGACTCACAGGGGGTTTTAGGTCATGTTTTTAGGGGGTGGGAACGGATCGCTAGGACTTTCTCTCACAGAGCCCTGGTGGAGGATGAGATAGTAACCTTTTCTGGTTAACTAAGTCCTTAGCCATTGTGTCCTCATTGCTCCAGTATTGCTCCTTGTCTTTCTCAGTAGTCACGTCCAAGTTCATAAAAACGAACATGCAGGTTGGTGTTGTGTTTAGCTTCAGGTTACTCCTGGAAAGCAAGTGATGTTGGCAAATCCTGCATAAAGATTTAGTGGGAGTTTGAACCCAGAAAGCTAAAGAAATTTAAACACATATCGTTTCAATTTACACCATGCTGTTGTCATGTACCGTTCAGTCAGAACTGATGCAAAGTTGACCCTCCAGAGGGTTTTCAGAGGCAGTCCATCACACAGGAAGAGACTGCCATCTTTCTCCCACAGAGCAGCTGGTGGATTTGAACCATGTTCCTTTGGGTTAGCAGTTTTATTCCTTTCCACTAAGCCAACAGAAAGCAAGCATGGGCAGCTGTAATTTAATGCACCTTGTTGCTGTTGTTATGTGTCGTTGAGTCACCTGCAATTCATAGCAACTCTGTGCACAACAGCCCTAAACCCTGCTCTATCCTGTGCCAATCTTATTGTCTCCGACACACCTATTCCCATTATCCCAGTGACTAAATCAATCCACCTCATAGAGGGTCTTCCTCTCCTGCACTATCCATCCACCCTCCCGAGCATGACGTCCCTCTCCAAGGACTGATCCTGCCTTGCAACATCTCCAAAGTATATCAGAAATCACTAATTTTATTTGTCCTGGCTCTGTAGCTTTCTATAAATTGATTACCGTTGCCTTATTATTGAATAATCATAAGAAAATGCTAAGCTATATTACACCTAGACCTATATTTATCCGTTTAAATTATACTGTAGATTTATATTCAATATAAATTAATACATTATGATTTACTGTATTTATTTTACAATATGTTATATACCATTAGTTGTCACATGTCATCAAGTCAGAAGAACGTACAGCTAACTCTCCAGAAAACTTTTTAAAGACTGAATTGCACAGATTTCTCATCTTCCTCCTGAGAGCAGTTGATGGATCCAAATCATTTGCCTTTGGGTAGGAAGTGAACTCCTTACAACTGGGCCACCAGAGCCCCTTCTACATATGTTGTTTTCGTTGTGTACCATCGAGTTGGAACTGACCCATAGCTGATCCTCCTGCAGGTTTTCAGAGGCAGGTAA
>NW_006399774.1:7685048-7686123 GCF_000299155.1 Elephantulus edwardii | reverse complement strand
CTTGTCTTATTGCTATTGCTAAGACTTCCAAAACAATATTGAATAAAAGAGGTGATAGTGGGCATCCTTGCCTAGTTCCTGTTCTTAAAGGGAATGGCAAGGCTTTTTCTTGGAGAGAGACCAGGAGACCTTCAGTGAGATGAACTAACACAGTGACTGCAGCCATGGGCGCCAGTGTGTGTGGGAAATGAGGAGGACGGCACAGGACGGGACAGCGTTCAGCTCTGCTGTGCACAGGGTCACTCATGAGTCGTACACAACATCACTTAACAGCAACAAGCTGTGGCGAGGTCCGTGCGAACCCCTAGGACTGGCCTCTGTGGGGTTCAGGAGCTAATTGCCTTGCTTCTGAGATACCTCTGAGCGGGTGCAGACTCCATACTTTGAGGCCAGTCCTAGAGTGCTTAACCATTTCCACTTCCCAGGAACTCCTTTAAAAAGTTCCACACCTCCAGCGTTCTTTGATTCTCGTGGTAAGCAGCCCCAGCCCTTTCGGCCTGTGATTAGCTACCCTCCAGGTATAAAGCACCATTCTCAGGGAGGAAAATAGAGGCCTTTGTACTTTAAAACACTCTTTCATATCCCCTTTCTCATGTGAGCCTTCCTTCACCCCCTAGAGTAGAAGTTCCATTCTGTCAATGCTCTTACCCATTCGTTCTGGGGACAAAGTAAAGAGAGACTGAGAGTCATCTCAGAGCTCAGGCTGTGGTTGAATTGAAATCCAGGCTTCATGCTTCCATAGCGTTTCTCTGATGCTCATTTGGATTATGCCTCTGATGTTTCTGGGCAGAGTCCCACCCCACCCCCACCCCCGCTTTGTCTGTTTTTCAGACTTGATGACTTGTTTCCATGAATCAATACTTTGCCCATATATGATGTCTTAAGATGTGGTAACTTGGTCAGTTGAAAACCATTTCCACATTAGCATGCATGTTTGCAAAGCTTTACAAAACCTCCACAGCTAAGTGTAACTATTTAATGAAAATAAGGAAGAGTCCAGGAAGTCTTATAATTGAACAGTTTGTTGTTGCCATGTTGACTGCCAATTAGATGTCTGTAAATTAAAAAAAAAAAA
>NW_006399774.1:7678569-7684948 GCF_000299155.1 Elephantulus edwardii | reverse complement strand
GCACAGGAGGAGACTGTCCATCCTTCTCCCATGGAGTGGTAGGTGGCCTCAAACCACATGCCTTTGGGATTGCAGCACATCTTCTTGCCATTGTTGATTGCTGTCGAGTCAAGCACGACGCACAGGGATTCTATGAACAAAAGAAGCCTTTCTATATCTATTGTTTCTCAAAGTTCATTGAGTTTTCCAGAGGCATGTTGTTTAGGAAGTGGATGCCACTAGGCCACCATAAATAATCTAATACTTGAGAAAACTTTGTCTCATATATTTTGCGAATGTTGCCAGGAGAGAACATGCCTTGAAGAGGAATATCATACTTGGAGATGCAGAGTGTGGGTGAAGGAGGAAGAGCCTCAATCAGATGGATTGGACAGTGGTGGTCACAATGGGCTCTACCACGTCAGGATGTGTGAGGATGACACAGGATAGGCAGGTTTCACATCTGTTGTTCATAGGGTTGCTCTGGGTCCTACTCCACGCACCTAAGAACACAATACCTGAGGAGCGTGGTCATAAGACATTTACCTTCCTTCATCTACCAACCACTCTCCAAACAGAAGCAGTTTGCCTCTGCATCCTCCTAAAAGGCACTTGATCTTTACCCCACAGTGTAGCTGTTGAGTCTGAACTGCATAGTCTGAGCAGCTCAATGTCTTATCCACAGCTCTTGTAGGTCACACAATTCTTGTGTAAGAAACAGCAGATCAAAAGGAGTCAAGGTTTTGCAGTTCCACTGATTGGAATCTTGTATCTATTCTTTAGTGGACAGGTGGTCTTGGGACACACTTTAACTGAGCCTGTTTTCTTATCTATGAGATTAAAAATATCTTTTTATATAAGGCTCCCAAGAGGAGTAAGTGAAATAATGTATGCCAACCACCACTGTTATGTTCATCTGACACACTGTAATTGTAAAAGGAGCAAGGGCCCCAGGGAGCTGGCCATATCTGATCTCTATAAACTCCACAAGGGGGAACTGTTCCCGTCAACAATATCAACACAAAATTAATTTCTATGAAGTCAGACATGTCCCCCATGCTCCTGCATCTTTTTTGAACATCAATCTCATCCCAACATCAAGCTTACTGCTCTACTGGGTTCAAAATCTGTTGCAAAAGCTCACAGACCACAGAGAACCATATTAAGTGAAAAAAGCTACAATTCAGGTTGGTAGCAGATACTGTCACTCAGTCAGCCCAACTTCCAAAATGTGCTCACAGGCATCTCAGTCCTGGCTTTAGTCAAGTGTAACAAAGCCCTTGTTGTTTCGGTTGTGTGTTGTCATGTTGGAACTAATGTATAGCTGACCCCTCAGCAGGCTTTCAGAGACAGTAAATTGCACAGGAGGAGACCACCCATCCTTCTCCCATAGAGTAGCCCATGGATTTGAACTGTGTGACTTTGAGATTGCAGTGCAGCTTCTTACCACTAGCACTCCCTACAAAGCCTACAGTCTTGCCAATTATGACTCTCCTCCTGAGTTCTCCAAAGGCTCTTAGCTTGGTTCCATGGGGTAGCAGTCCCAAGGCCAGCTTCTTCTCATATCAGAAA
The DNA here is from genome assembly GCF_000299155.1 of Elephantulus edwardii. Taxonomy (NCBI): domain Eukaryota; kingdom Metazoa; phylum Chordata; class Mammalia; order Macroscelidea; family Macroscelididae; genus Elephantulus; species Elephantulus edwardii. The sequence continues at coordinate 7,683,397 of NW_006399774.1, read as the reverse complement.
GCTGCTTCTCTGCTGTGGCTGCTACACTCTTCTATCGGTATGGCTGGTATAAGCATCTCTGGCCCTGAACAGCACGCTCCATTCTCCTGCTTCATTTTTGCTGTTGGGGAGATTACCACAATTTGCCACTGAATCTGGTGAATTTAGTGGTGAGAACAGCCAATCCCCTCGTGGATAGGGTAACACACCCTATTTGCATATTTCTACCCACCCACATGGCAAAGTCAAAGTCAATGGTTAGGGGAGCCATTTTGAACAACAAACTGTTAGCCCCACCGTGGTGGTTTGTGTGTTGCAGTGATGCTGAAAAGCTATGCCACTGGCATTTCAGCCAGCAGCTGGGTCGCCCATGGTGGACAGATTTCAGGAGAGCTTCCAGACTAAGACATAGGAAGAAGCAGAATGGGTCATGCACTTCTGAATTAATGTGCCCTCCAAAAACCCATGAGGAGCAGCAGGACATTGAAACAGGGCCAGAAGGGAAGCCCCTTAGGTTGGAAGGCACTCAAAAAGCACCTGGGGAATTGTTTCCACCTCAGAGGAGAATTTCTCCTAAAGATGCTGATGGAGTAGTGTTCATGTGCTGATCTGGCAAGACTCAAAATGAGGAGAAACAGCTGCAAACAACCAGTAGTAGCTGGAATGTGAAATGGATGAAGTCTGAACCTAGGAAAATTGGAAGTTGTAAAAAGTGAAAGGGAATGCAAAAAGATCATGTTAGGCACCACCAAGCTGAGATGAACTGGGAGGGGCCATTCTGAATCAGACAATCCAGTGATTTACTATGCCAGGAATGAGAACTTAATAAGGAATTGTGTCACAATCATCATCAAAAAGAACATTTAAAGATCTATCATGATGTACAATCTCAGTGATAATACTTACACTCAGGTAAGACAATCTGTTCCCACAACTATTATTCAAATATACACACCAAGCACTAAAACCAGCTATGAAGAAAGTGAAGGTTTCCATCTACTTGTGCATTCCTAAATCGATCAAACAAGGTCACGAGAGTTTTTATCCTACCTGGATTTAAAAACCACCTCAAGAATAGATTTGACGCATCGAACAGTATTGGCAGAAGACAAGTTGTGAGAACAAGGACATCACCCATGAGAAAAGCAAAAAGGTCATCACAAAAATAGGGGGGGGGGGAGAAATAAAAGACCAAAACAGATTTTGGACAAGATTCTGAAATTTTATCTTCAGTGTAGAGATGCCAATGGGGGGAAATGATTAAGTAAAAGAGATAAACAAGGGTAGTTCAAGAAGACAGAGCCAAACATTGTAATGAAATGTACAAAGATCTGGAATTTTAAAAAGGAAAATAAATATCCTAGACATTACTCGAGCTAAAAGAACTGAAGAATAAATCCAAGCCTCAAGATGCAATCCTGAAAGACTTTATGGGCAAAGGACTGACTAATGTTGGAATCATCAAAAGGTGGAAGGACTCCATAGAGTCATCGTACTCCCAAAAATCCCTGGTTGATATGGAATCATTTCAAGAAGACATATATGATCAAATAACAATAGTACGGAGGGAAGAAGGCCAAGTTTCACTGAAGATGTTGGAAAAAAATAAAAATAGGGCCCCAGGAATTTACAGAAAACCAACTGGCATGCTTCAACAAAAAGATATCTGGAAGAAAACTACCTGCCCACTGACTGGAAGAGATCTGTATTTGCTCACATTCCAAGAAAAGGGAATCCAATGGAAGTCAGAAATATATATAAAAATATATCAATATCACATGCAAGTAAAATCTTGCTGATCACTTTAAAAATGGCTAGGACCGCAGGTCAGCGCCTCCGCCCCTCCCTCCACCGCCCGCCAGGGCGACCCGCCCTGCCCGGTTCCCTTCCTTCTCCGGCCTCGGACGGAAACCACCAGCCTCCCACCCAGCGGAACTTTCAGCACGAGGTAGCGCAAGCACCCGGAGTCATCCTGGGCTTCCGGTCCTCGACGATAACTTCCGGCGCCTCCGAGCTGACCAATGGCGTGGAAGCGGAGGCGGGCCGATGCGCCTCGGCTCCTCCCCGCCCGGTGTTTCTCAGGCGGCCAGGGGAGGCGGCGGACGCACTCATGGCTGCTGCGGGGAAGCTAAACCCCCTGCGCCTCCCGCCCTTGCCCACGATTCGGGAAATCATTAAGTTGTACAAGCTGCACGCGCTGAAGCAGTTGTCCCAGAACTTCCTCCTGGACTTGAGGCTGACAGGTGGATGGCTGCTCCCGGGTGTCTCGCGGGGAGGAGGGCTGGGGTCCCGGGCGGGTGGCGGGCGTGCGCTATCGGGGTCCACGACCCCCCAAGATCCACGTGCGGATCCCGTTTAGGGAATGTGGCCTGGGAGCTTGACCCTGTCCGAGGCTCCGGAGGGAGAGCCACGCGCCGGGAAGGGCTCTGAGCATTGGGGTCCTGGCGTGTTGACATCTGAACACGTGCTTTCACGTGCCTTTCAGAGTTCATTGAACTTCGTGCAGTGATTTGATCGGCAACCTGTAGCTGAACAAGAGCATCACTTCTCGTGTTCGGTGTCACTGTTGTTGTTATGTTAGGTGTTTTGCGTCAAGTCGACCCATAATGACTCTTATGAACTACACATCTGAACCCTGTGCTATCCAGTGCGGTCTTCACAACCTCTGACACATTTGAGGGCCATTGCTGCAGTCACTGTACCAATCTACCTTTTGACAGTCTTTGCCTCTTTCAAGCGTGATGGCCCTACCTGAGAAATAGCCTCTCTTAGCAACATCCTTCATCATCTTTGCCTCCAAGGAGCACTCTGGTTACACCTTCTCCAGGACACATCTGATGTTTCTTTTTGCAGTCCATGGGATATTCAGTACTCTTCTCCAACATCACATTTCAAAGTCGTCATTTTTTTTTCTGGCATCCTTTTTCATTGTCTAGTTCTCAGATGCATAGCAAGTAATTGAAAAGGCCATGTCCTAAATCAGATGCACCTTAGTCTTCAAACTGACATCGTTGCTCCTCAGTTTAATTGACAGATCCCTGACAGCAGACTTGTCCAGTATAATACATCTCTTGATCTCTTGACAGCTGCTGCCAAAAATACTATTGTGGATCTAAATAAGGTGAAATGGTTGACAATTTCAGTCTTTTCTCCATCCATCATGACATTGCCTATTGACCTACTGGTGAGGATTTTTGTTTTGCTGTTGAAATGCAGTCCATATTGAAACTGAAGTCTTTGATGCTCTGCAGTAAGAATTCGTTATTTGAACCACTGCTTGTTAAGTCTTTGCAATCCCTAAGTGCTCAAATACTCATTCAGTAAATGCTTTTCTAGCACAAAGCTGGTGAGGGGGAACCACTATTGCATAGCAAGTCAAAGTTCTGCCCCAGGGAGCACACATTTGTAAATATATTCACATACCCACACTTTCATTATACAAACAAGACTTTACCTTTTCTGATGTAAAGTTTATATATATTTTTTTCATTAAAGGTATAATTTTTTCATTAAAGTTTTGACAAATGTATACTCTTAAGTACTACCTCCATTCCTTAGTGGTCTTTGAAAACAGAGCTTGTTGTGTTGGTTTTTTTTAAAAAAAAGATGTTTTTTCATCTCCTTTACTGTTGGGCACTTAGTTTTGATGTTTTACCATTTTATTATAATTTAACTTCATTGGTGAGGAATTGCCCTGTCATCTCAAAGGCAGATGTTTCAACTCTGTCAGCTGCTCCATGGGAGAAAGATGAGCAATCCGCTCCCCTGTGATTTACTGCTTCGGAAAGAAAACCTGTTGGAGGGTCTACTGTGAGTTGATCCCATTCGAAGGTATATAACAACAGTCAGAAACTGGAAGGAGCATAAAGTCTTGCTCATAAAGTTCATTTCCCATGAAATGAAACAAAGTCACATATAAGAGTCTTTAATTTTTGTTTTGTTTTTAATTCCACAATGTGTTGTTTTATTTGAAACCACTCCACTGGTGGACCCCAGGGTCAGCGTAGGTCGGTAACCTCTCACCAAGCAGAAGCCTGGAGGTCCATGGCCCTACGCTGATGGCTCCCTGGGTGTTCTTGGAGCTGAGGGAGGTGGCAGTGCTCATCTCGTTCTGATCCTGGCCGGCCTGGTTCACCTTCACCTTCTTGTTAAACTCATGGTCATGGCTGCAGAACACTTGCTCTTCCGCCCTCTTTGCCTTTCTGTGACGGCTGGAAGGCTTTTGGCTGGATTTTTCCCTCAGTTTTCCGTGAGATCTCTTCTTCATTGGTCATGGCACCTTTGGTCTAGATAAATGCTTGCGCTTACAGGAAGCCTTGCCAGGGGGCTTACCCCTGGAAGTGATGGAAAAGGCTGCCCAGCTGCTGAAGAAGATGGTTGTGACTCCTTGGCTGTCTTTACTCTACACAAGTCTTCCATTTGTCTCAGATCCATTAAATTTTTTGACATAGAGGTCAACTCTGGGTCAGTGACATTGAGTAGACAGCATAACTCTCCTTTCGTGCCTCACCTGTTAAATTGAAAAGGGATCATCTAACCATAGTAACTCTACAGGACAGCTTAGTTCTGCCCATGAAAGAGTTCTAAGGCTGTAATCTTTCTGGGAGCTGACTGCCACATCCTTCTCCAGAGCAGCTGATGACTTCGAACCACTGACCTTTTGCTGCAGAGCAGGTGGTGACTTTGGTCCACTGACCTTTTGCTTAACCACTGCATCACTAGGGCTTCTTAGGGAACAACTATAAGATCTTTAAAAAATGACCAGTCGTACCTTTGGAGGCAAAGAGGACAAAGCTTCATCTCACATACTTTGAGCATATTGCCAGGCAAGGCTTTTTCTTTTTTTTTT
>NW_006399774.1:7667266-7674596 GCF_000299155.1 Elephantulus edwardii | reverse complement strand
CTAGAAGATACAAATTTAACTAACAAGTTAAAAGTGCATGAGTCAAAAATTGAAAAGCAATAATATTCTGAGTAGAGGTTCTAATAGTGGCACAATAGTAACTATGTGAAATCAGTTTTGAAAATTTTATTCAGTATTAAAAACAAATGGTGCGTACTCCTTGGGAAATTGCTTGCTTTGGTGGCAGAACAGATAGAAATATAAGTCACATATTTGTCATGATAATCTTATTTTTACTAAGGCACCAGTACAGTCCAGGGAATGTGGTAGAATGTTGAAGGCTGCTGTGTATTTGTTGTTACTGTTATGTGCCATCGAGTAGGACCAACTAATAGCTGAATCGTCCAGCAGATTTTCAGAGGCAGCAAAAAGGAGGAGATTGCCCATCTTTCTCCCACCAAGCAGCTGGTGGGTTTAAAGCACCTGCCCTTGGGTTGGCAGCACAACTTCTTACCTTTGAGCTCCCTCTTTTCGTTTTAGAGTTTTATAAACGGATACAAAGGAGCTCCAGTCGCATAGTCCGTAGAAACAGCACTGCTGACCCGGAGGCTGCATGTTTCTGGCAGTTCGAATCTACCAGCAGTTCTGTGGGAGGAGGATGGGCAATCGCCTCCTGTGTGATTTACAGCTTCCTGAAAACCTGCAGGAGGGTCAGCTTTGAGTCTGTTCCAGTTCAGTGGCAATGAGCAAGTGTGAGGGAATTGGACAGATATTGTCAGGGAAGAATTACCACAAGGCAAGAATGCCTCAGTAAATGGGAGAACTTTGTTGTTGGCAGGTGCCTTCGAATCATAATACAGTGCACATGGTGCCCTAATAAACTAAGTATCCGGTTTGCATCAAATATTTGGTATGCACTTATGTGCACAGAAATTCGGTCCTTGATTGGGTAGTGACTGATGAGAACTTTTCTAAGGTATTTTTCTTTTTTTTTCATTTATGCACATTGCAATTTTCCAAGACATTCAAGATAACTAAAGCTTACTTTCTTTTCTGTAGATAAAATTGTACGGAAGGCTGGTGACCTGACAAACGCTTATGTTTATGAGGTGGGCCCTGGGCCGGGAGGAATCACGAGATCTATTCTCAACGCCGATGTCGCCGAACTCCTGGTGGTCGAAAAGGACACTCGATTCCTCCCTGGGTTACAGGTGAGGCACTTAAATTATTCTTTATTTTAGGACCCAGGAACTCAATTGAAATGATTCTTAACTTCACGGTGTTCGAGGATCGTGTAGTTTTCTTGGTGGGCTGCAGTGCTAGAGAATCCCGTTTGAAAGATTCCGATTCTCAAGTTCAGCAAGTTGGGCTCCCAGGCCTGGCTTCTCTAGGTGACGCTGATAGAGGAGTCTGTTAAGCACAATGTGGATAAGTCTGTTTTGCATCACTCATTGTTTTACGGGATGATCAGTGTTATGTTAGTGACTACAAGCTATGCGTGCCATATTCCAGTCCTTCAGAAATCAGCAGTAAAAGAAATCATTTCCTGCGTAAGAAACAGTGCAGAGCTGGTTGCTAGCAAGTGGGGTTCAAGTTCAGTGAGACCGGTAGAACCCAGACCATGCCACAGTGGAACCTGTCAGAGGAGGAACAGACAGTAGGTAAAGAGAAGTTGGCATTCTGTGCAAACCTATGAGACCTGGAAAACCCAGGCAGCCCCACTGGGCTCCAGAGTGACCATATACAGGTTTCTCCCTGTATTTCAACCATTCATCTTTTCATCAACCATTCATCTTCTCAAGTCGGTTTGAGACCAGTGCGTCCCCTCCTCCAGTTCATGCTTTCTACGGCTCTCTATTTCTTTCTCCCTAACACCAGCAGTTCCCTTCCTCTGCTCTCTCTCTCCCTGATACCACTCTTCCCTCCTCCAGCTCTTGCTTTCTCCCTCCCTCTTTCTGTGTCTCTCCCTCCTTGACATCACCAATTCCCTTCCTCTGCTCTTTCACTCCCTGACACCACTCTTCCCTCCTCCAGCTCACGCTGTCTCCTTTTCTCCCTCTGGTTCTCTCTCCCTAACACTGGTAGTTCCCTTCCTCGGCTCTCTCTCTCTTCCCCTTACATCACACTTTTCTCCTCCAGCTCCTGCTTTCTCCCTCCCTCTCTCTGTGTCTCTCTTTGCCTAACATCATCAATTCCCTTTCTCCTGCTCTCTCTCTCTGTCCTGAGAGGTGGTTGACTGCAGTATCTCATGGAACTCACTATGTTTAGACCTATGTGGGTTATTAGAGTAATAGGCCTACAAACAGGCAGGAATAATCACAGGGTACAATTGAGGAGCAATGTGAAGAGGCCCCCAGGTGAGGTTTGGAAAGGGCCTAATAGGGAGGACGCATCCTTTCCCTGGGTTCTCTTCCTCAGGATACTTCATGGAGCCTCAGCGTCTGGGGTCCACACAACTCGTTGGTTACCAGGGAAGCTTAGAGACGAGCTCCTGTTCATGAATACAAACCCTCATCCGTGGCCTGTGGAGCCCAAGACTCGTTTCAGCCAAGGCCAAAGGTCAACACGTATAATAACCCTTAACCTCACTTTTAAAAAATGACCAACATTGACTTATTGATTAACAAGACTTGAGGATTTCTGCAAGTGAAAAATAGAGATAATCGCATGCTAACCTCCGTGAAGAGACACTGATTGTTAGGTCTGTTGTTGGTGCTGTCGAGTCAGAACTGTCCATCTCTTGGCCAGCAGCTTTTCAGCGCAGTAAATTGCACGGCGGGGGGACGCCCATCCTTGTCCTGCAGAACAACCTTTTTTTACGCGTTTACATTAATTCCAATTGCTTGGTTTGCAGTTTTATTTATTATTGTCGTGGAATATATTCTCAGCAGAACATTCAGCGGATAATCCTCCCTGCCTGTTGTACAATCATTCTCACCCTCCTTTTCTGGGTTGTCCATTTCCCCTTTAACGTAAACTCACTGCTCTCCAGGCTTCCTCTGTAATCTTCCTGCTTGCTGTTGTCAGTTTATTCTCACATAAATAGTTCTTGAAAGAGCATAATGCTCAAGGCAGACCCTTTTTTACCAGTAAAGCTAAAGTATTGTTTGATTTTAAGAAAACTTCTGGGAATATTTATGTTTAAGGTTTAAACAAGGGCAGTCGTGTTAGGGGTACACTCAGAGCTTCCTGCCTCTACAAAGTCTGGATTCCGTCGGGAATCAAAATCCATTTTTCCCCATCTGGTCTGGATTCCTTCATAGGGATCGCGGTCTGAACGTTCAGTAATGCCAGTCAGACTATCAGTTCCTCTGGTCTTGGGGCAAAGGAAGGATTTGTTCATAGAATTAATTAGCCATACATTTTATGTTGTGATCGTTAGTGTTGGTGTTAGACACCATCAGGTTAATTCGAACTCACAACAGCCCTGACTAGAACAAAATGTCGCCTATTACCACCATCCTCATAATCACCACACAGTCATAAACCGGTTCTTACAGCCACTTTGTTAATCCATCACATGAAAAGAGCTTCCTCTTTTTTGCTGGCCCGCCTCTCTGCCAAGCGTGATGTCGTTCTGCAGAGACCAGCCCTCCTCATACCATGTCCAGAATGTGTGAGACAGTCTCATCATGCCCACCCCGGAGGACCGTTCCAGCTGTATGTTTCTCAAGACAGATTTGTTTGTTCCTCTGGCTTTTGCTGTGTTGTTATGTACCATCGAGTCAGAACCAACTCATTGTTGATCCACCAGCAGGTTTTCATCGGCTGAAACGCACAGAGAAGGAGATTGTTCATCTTTCTCCATCGGAGCACCTGGTGGATTTGAACCGCTTATATTGGTGTTGGCAGCACAACTCCTCACCTGCTAGGCCTTCAGAGCTCCCTGTTCTTCTGAAAGTCCGTGGTATATTCCCCATTCTTTGTTGTTGTTGTTGTTGTTATGTGTCATTGAGTTGCCTGCGACCGTACGGACAGGAGCTCTGAACCCAGCACTGTCCGGAGCCAGTCTCACTAATTCCAACAAACCAGCCCCCATTGCCACAGTCACTGTGTCAATCCATTTCATCCAGGGTCTCCCTCCTGCACTGTCCATCCACCCTTCCAAGCGTAATATCCTTCTCCAAGGACTGGTCTCTCCTGGCCACATGCCCAAAGTATATAAGAGGGAGCTTCAAAATCCTAGCCTCCAAGGAGAAACTTGGTTTAACCGTAAGACAGACCTATTTGTTTTCTTGGCAGTCCATGGTATGTTCAAGACTCCTCCAACACCACAATCCAAAGGCACTGATTCTTCTTCTGTCATCTTGAGTCATTCATAATAAAGGGGTGACTGGAATGCCAAAGTTGGGAACCAGGAAGAAGGAGCAGTAGCTGCAATGAACTTGGTATCAGAAATGAGGCTGAGGATAGACTGATAGAACTCTGTGCAATCAATGATTTATTCATAGCAAATACCTTTTATAAGAAACATAAATGCAGACTATACACATGGATGATTTTACCTGATGGGCTCCACAGGAATCAGATCGATTACATCTGTGGAAGGAATCACTGGAGAAGTTCAGTATCTGCAGTGAAAACTAGGCCAGGTACTGATTGTGGAGCAGACCATCACCTACTCATATGCAAGTTCAAATTAAAACTAAAGAAGGTTAAATCGTACCTGCAGGAATCAAAATTTGATCTTGAGTCTATCCCCCCTGCATTTAAAAACCCACTCAAGAATAGATTTGAGGCCTTGAACATTAATGAATAAAGACCGAATGAGCTGTGGGAAGATAGCAAGAATATTGTTCATGAAGAATGCAAAAAGTCATCACAAAGAAGGAAGAAGAAAGACCACAATGGATGTCAGAAGAGACTCTGAATATTGCACTAGATCACCAAGAAGCCAAAGCAAAGGGAAGAAATCAAGAAGTTAAGGAGCTGAATAGAAGATTTCAAAGGGCAGCTTGGGAAGTCAAGGCAAAATATTAAAATGAAATGTGCAAGGAGCTGGAGTTGGAAAATCAAAAAGGCCGGATTTGCTCAGCATTTTTTAAGCTGAAGGCAAGAACAAATTCAAGCTGCGAGTTGCCATACTTAAGGATGCTATAGGGAGAATATTGAATGATTCAGAAAGCATTAAAGGAAGATGGAAGGCGTTTACAGAGTCATTGTGCCAAAAAGAACTGGCTGACACAGAAGAATTTCAGGGAACAACATATGATCAAGGGGCAATGGTGATGAAGGAGGAAGGGCAGGCTGCTCTGAAGGACTTGGCAAAAAAGAAAGCCCCAGGAATTGATGGAATACCAATTGATGCATTTCAACAGATGTTGCCCTGGATATGCTCACCAAGTTGTGCCAAGAAACCTGGAGGACAATTACTTGGCCAGCTGACTGGAAGAGATCCAGGATTCTTTACCAAACCCCGTAATTCCTATGTGTCATTTCCTCTTAGATCTTTTTTATTCATTGTCAGGTTCATCATAGGACTTAAAATACACCTTAAGTCCTCTAAATGACTTTGTTTTTTAACTCTTCAAAGAGGTCTTTTGCATCAGTTTTTCCTCAATATAATAACAGCATTTGAGTTTCTGGCTGTTGCTTCCATGTTGTGATTATTGTTAGTTGCCACGAGTCGAGTATGATCCATAGTGACCCTAAACAACAGATCCGAACCTTTTCCTGCCCTGTGCCATCCTCACACTTCCTCACACACTAGAGCCCGCTGTAGCAGTGTGTCAATCCACCTAGTCGACGGACTTCCTCTCCTTTGCCAACACTCTGCTGTGTCGAGCACCACATCCCATCCAAAGGACTAGCTCCTGCTAGCAACATGCCCGAACTATGTGAGGCGAAGCTTTTTCATCTTTGTCTTCAAAGAGCACTCTTACTGCACTGTCTCCAAGACATTTGTTCTTTTGGCCGTCCATGGATGTTCTGTGCTCTTCTTCAACACCACAGCTCAAAGACATCAATTCTTCTGTTATCCTTCTTCATTCTCCATCTCTCAGATTCCCAGCAAGTGATTGAAAAGACCATGGCCTGGGTCAGACTCACCTTAGTCCTCAAACTGGCATCATTACTCCTCAAAAATTTTGAGAAGTCCCTAACTGCAGACTTTACCAGTACAATATATCTTCTGATTTCCTGACTCCTGGTATCAAGAATGTTGATCCAAGATGAAGTTGTTGACAATTTCAGTCTTTTCCCCGTCTTTCATGATGTTGCCTATAGGTCCAGTGTTAAGAGTCTGTTTTCTTGACATTGAGATGCCATCTATTTAGAAGGCTATATCCTTTGATCTTCTGAAACAAGTGCTTCAAGTCTTCCTCACTTTTAGCAAGTAAGGTTGTGTCATCTGCATAATGCAGGTTCCTGGTGAATCTTCTTTCAATCTTGATGCCACGTTATTCTTCATAGAGTCTAGCTTTTCTAATAATTTGCTCAGCGTACAGGTTGAATATGCATGGAGAGAGACTACAACCCTGTTGCATTTCCTTCTTAATTTTAAGCTTTGTAGTGTTCCCTTGCTCTGTTCACACAGCGGACTCTTGATCTAGGTATAGGTTTCACATGAGCACAATCAGGTGCTCTGGGACTCCCATTCTTCACAATGTTACCCATAACTTGTTATAATCCACACAGTCACATACTTTTGCGTGTCAATAAAGCATAAATAGATATTCTTCTGGTATTCTTTAGTTTAATCCATGATTCATCTGACATCAGCAGTGATTTCCCTTGTGCCATGGCCTCTTCTAAATCTTGCTTGGACTTCTGACAATTCCCTATCTGTGAACTGTTCTAGCCATTTTGGAATAATCTTTTCAGTACTTTGGAGATGTCTCTGACAACTGACTTTCTCAATGCAATCTTTTAATTTCCTGGCTGCTGGTGCCAAGAGTGTTGATAGTGGAGCCGAGCAAACTGAAGCTGTTAACAGTCTCAACCTCATCACCATCTATCACGATGCTGCCAGTTGGCCAGTGGTGAGAAGCTTTGTTTTCTTGATGTTGAGCTTCAATCCACATTGAAGGCTGCAGTCCTTGACCTTCTGCAGCAAGTGCTTCGAGTCCTCCTCAGTTTCAGCAAACAGGGTTGTGTTATCTGCATAACATAAGTTGTTGATTGGTCTACCTCTAATCCTGATGCCACATTCCTCCTCATAGAGCCCAGCCTCCCAGATAATCTCTTCCGCATATAGATTGAAAACATATGGGGATAGGACACATTCCTGGCATATACCCTTCCCAGTTTGAACCATGACATGTTTCTTTGCTCTGTCCTGACAACTGCCTCTTGATCCAGGTATAGGTTTCTCATTAGCACGATCAAGTGTTCTGGGAATCCCATTCTTCTCAGAGTCAGCCACAGTTTGTTGTGATCCACACAGTCAAAT
>NW_006399774.1:7665250-7665902 GCF_000299155.1 Elephantulus edwardii | reverse complement strand
TTAATTGACTCTCTCCCTTGGCCACTTGTGGTAATTTGTGCAAAATTCTATCATTCTATCTCCAGCTTCATTTCTGTCACCAAGTCTGTTTATTGACGTGCAAAATTGACATGCATTAAAACATTCAGAAGGTACCTTTGTGATGTGGGAAGTGACTGAATCTAGAAATATTTCAATCGGGAGAGAAAAGAGTGAGACTATTCAGAGCTGCCTTCCAAGGACTGGCAGTAAACAGCGTAACAAGAATGTTCTGATCATTGAAGAAAGAATTGGGGGGAGTGAATTGATGGGGACAGATTTACATTCAAAATCAAGAGGAACTTCTATTTCTAAATATTCTACTAACAGTCAAATATTACATCGAGGATCTTATAAAGGGAATTTTCTGTGGGGAAATATTGTCCCAGTTACATATGAGCCTTTGTTAGATTCTCCTGTAATTTTAAACTTTAAGAGTCCTTATCCTTCTTTTAGATGAATATCAGTGTGTTGTGTGAGTACAAGAGAAGAAAATAATTTCTATGATTACTTATCACTGAGGGCAAATTGGCTTCACTTCCTAATACTTGTTTGTGTGTATTAATGTAATATGGTCTCATTTCTGCCAGAATTGAGAAAATTAGTTGTTGAGAAATCTAGAATGTGTGCATAT
>NW_006399774.1:7659218-7664634 GCF_000299155.1 Elephantulus edwardii | reverse complement strand
TGGTGGTGATGGCGGAGGTGGTGGTGGTAATAATGGTGGTCGTGGTGGTGGTGGTTGTCAGGAATCCATCTTCCTCCTTTTCTCATGTTGCCGCCAACAGGATGTGTCATTTAATAGTGAACACGAATAACTGTAAACCAGTTATTAAAAAGTTTCCTGCTTTCTCCCCTTAAATATGAAGATTAATTTTGAGGTAAATTATTCTGCACAAAAATATATTTGACTTCTCAGGTGTGTCAGCGGGAAAAGAAAAATGAATGTTCGGTCTCTGTGCAGGGCAGGAATTTGCCTGGAAAAGAAATGCTAGGCTCTGAAATGGCAAATTGACTTCTTTTTCCTGTAAAGAGCGTTTCCGTATGTAAAACCACTTACTCTTAGCAATGCTAAATTAATCATAAAACTGAATAAAGGCTGAAGAAGTAGAGTGATCTGTTTTAAGGATTCCATTTTAGTGATTTCTAAGCTAATAGAATGACTATTTTAAAGAAATAGTAATAATTTATAAAATGTCTTCTTGCTGAAAGTATGTCATTTGTAGCTTTGATTCAGTTCTTACTCTGTTACTGCGGGGCCACTTAGGGGAAGAATGGCTGGTGATAACCCAGTGCTCACTGCCAGCTTGTTGTAAAGGTGACGGGGCGTGTCTGTGATGCGTGGCAGAAGCTGTACAGCCTTGTTTGCGAACCTGAGTGTGGACTGCCTGGTGTGGACTGCCCGATGTGGACTCAGGCCCCCCTCGTCCAGACAATGAAGTGAGTGCTTGATGTTGAGCACTCAGTCAGCCATGACTATAAGGAATCGATTCACCGATTAATTGACTCTCTCCCTTGGCCACTTGTGGTAATTAAGCATGGATCAGCAGTGTAGAGAAGAGCTCTGAGAAAACAGGTGTGTTCTTTTTTTAAAATTTTATTTTATTATTTTTTTATGTGTATACCATCAAATCAGATCTGACTGGTACAGGAGGAGATTGTCCCTCCTTCTCCAGCAGAGCATCTGGTGCGTTCAAACCATTCGCCTCTGGGATTGCAGTGCAGTTTCTTGCCACTAGGCCACCAGAGCTCCCAGTCGTGTTACTTTAGAGATCTAAAACATCCACTGTAACACGAGGGAATGGACTCAGTTCTGTCCTTAAACCAGATAGATCAACACAGTAACTGCATAGAGTCACTATGAGTCGTACTTGACCACCCCTAACAATAACAAATACTAATACGGGAGTTCTGGTGGCCTAGTGGTAAGAAGCTGCACTACAATCCCAAAGGCACATGGTTCGAATCTATCAGCTGCTTCACTGGAGAAGAATTTGCTGCCTCTGAAAACCCACTGGAGAATCAGCTGTGGATTGGTTCCAACTCGTCAGTATACAACGACAGTAATTGAATACACAACATACAAATACAATGGAATTTTGAACATTGACTTTGTGTATTACATCTGGCAAAACTCATTTCATTAGGAGCTTCCACATATATTATTGTCTCATGTATGAGTGAAGACACTTTACCTCCTCCATTCTAACCTGTTAGCTTCTGTTTCTTTTTCTGGTCTGATTGCACTGGCTCGAACCTCCAGTACTGTGTTGAATAGCAATGGTAGACACAGACAGCCTTGTGTGCCGCCCGGCCTTAGAGGCAAAGCATTCATTATATTCAAAACCATTGAATATGGTGTCAGTTTCTCTTAGGTTTCCTTCTCGGGTTGAAGAAGATCTATTGCTAATTTTCTGATCTTAGTTTGCTTATTTAAATAATAAATGGATGTCTGTTTTACACAGTTTTCTATTATAATAATCATATGATGATGGTATTCTTTTTTTTATTTTATGTTATTATTTTTGTGTGAGTGTACTGTCAAATCAGATCTGACTGGTGATACAGGAGGAGATTGTCCCTCCTTCCCCCACAGAGCATCTGGTGGATTTGAACCATGCTCCTCTGGGATTATAGTTGCAGCTCCTTGCCACTAGGCCACCAGAGCTCCCCGATGGTATTCTTTTTGTTAGATGGTGAATTACATTGATGATTTTTTTTTCTACTCTTTTTCCCCCCTACTCTTATGCTCACGTCAATTCTGCAGTAATATCACCTCTCTTGTCCCTGATATTGGTCATTTGTGTATTTTCTTATTTTGTCCTATTCAGTCTGGCTGCAAACTGGTCAACTTTAATATTGATCTTATAAGAATAACCCCACAGGTGTGTTTGGGGTTTTTTTGTTTGTTTGTTTTATTGATCTTCCTTAACTGTTTTCGAGCACCTTGATTTCTGTTCTGAAATCTCTCACACCCTTACTGCTCTGCACCTGGGATTGGCTTTACCCCTCTTTCACCAATCTTTTAAGGTAAAGAGGCCGTTGACTTGAGACTTTTATTTCCTAGACGTATATATTTGTTTTCTCAAACTGCAACTTTAGCAGAATCCCAGAACTTTTGCTAGGCGTTTGTTTTCAGTTTTGTCCTCTTCAGACTAGAAGTCCTAGTGATGTCACAGAGACTAAGCACCCATCTGCGAACAGGTTTGGAAGGGAGATAGGAAGTTTGCTTCTGTGAGCATTTATAGCTTTGGAAACCATATAGGGTAGTTCTGTGTCCTACAGGTCTTTGCAGGTGTATCCAAAATATATTCTCATTGCCGTGTTTAAAAACATGTGTTTCTAGTTGTTTGCATACCCATGTTAATTGCAGCATTATTCACAAGAGGAAGGAGATGGAAGCAGCCCAAGTGCCCATCAGCAAATGAAAGGATAGAGGAAAGGTGGTATATTCACACAGTGGAGTATTATGCACCATTGAAAAGCAGTCAGCTTGTGAATCAGCAGGGATCAGTCTGGAGAGCATTATGCTGAGTGAAATAACTCAGTCACTAAAGGACAAATACTGTATGAGACTACTGTTATAAAAATAGGATGCTTACAGGTGATGAGGAGAGCAGGAAAAGAATGGACAGATGATTCCTGTA
This sequence comes from Elephantulus edwardii, assembly GCF_000299155.1. NCBI lineage: Eukaryota > Metazoa > Chordata > Mammalia > Macroscelidea > Macroscelididae > Elephantulus > Elephantulus edwardii. The sequence goes on along the minus strand of NW_006399774.1, from coordinate 7,661,675 downwards.
TTAGAACAGGCAAAGGGAATGCCAATCTGAAATAAATAAATGATAGCATATTACGTGTATTGCAGGACAGATTAAATTGGGGTTGGGTTGAAGAAAAGAAAAGAAAAATAGCGATGGTGAATGAAGGGGATAGCAATATACATGAAGGGTTTGGTTGGACATTGTAATAAGGTAATTGCATCATTTAATGGTAATTATTGCCTATGAGTGATTACCTGAAAAAACCCAATGAGATTTTGTAAACTTTTACATAAATAAAATAGATTTGCAAAACAAACCAAAAACCAAACATCTAGTTATGAGCTTGCAAAGGAAGCTCAGAATTCCCTTGTAACCTTCAGTTCCAGTTTCCCTTTTGACTTCTTATTTGATTTGGTGGTTATTTAGAAGCATGTTTAATTTGTACATATTTGTTTGTTTTTCAGCTATCAGCCTGTAATTAAATTTTAATCTCATTCCATTGTCCTCAGAGAACATGTTTTGTGTGACTTGAATCCTTTTTAATTTATTGAGACTTGTCTGTGGCAAAGAATAAGGTCTGCCTTAATAAATGTCTTTTATGTACTTGAAAAGTATATTCTGCCTTTTTTTTTTTTAAATTGAGCATTCCATAAATTTCCGTTAGGTCAATGTGGTCCTAATTCCCTCAATATATAGTGTTCTTTTTAGGTGCCCGTGGAGTCAGTTCTGATTGACAGTGACCCTGCCTGACCCCAGCCATCCTCACGATCTCTGCTGGGCTCAAGCTCACTGATCGCAGTCCCTGTGTCCATCTGTCTCTCTGAGGGTCTTCCTTTCCTTCATCCACCCTCCCTGGTTTTTAAGACTCATGCCCTTGTCCGGCACTGACCTCTCCTAACAGCGTGTGCAGGATATGTGAGAGGGAGCCTCCCCACCCTTGCCTCTGAGGAGCACTCCGGCTGCCCTTCAGATGGTGAGAACGACGTCATTCATCACGCTTATCATGAGAGCTGTCACTCACGAGGACTATCAGATGATTTACGCATATGCTGCTTGCTTTTCACGGCTTAGTTTTCCATTTATTCTTTGGCCGCTTTATTTAATGAATACCAGTTACTCAGAACTGGTTGGTTTTCTCAAGCTCATAGCATTGAACCAGGAAACAAACACGCTGGAACGGTCACTTTCACTGCACTCACTGCGTTGAGTGGACTCATGGCTTCGTTGGTTTGGGAGCTCGCCGTCCTTCCCCCTCGCTGCCGCTGGTGGATTGGAGTCAGCAGAGGCATGACCTCGGGTTAGCTGCGCACCAGCCTGGGCACAAGGCCGGCAGAGCTGCCAGGATCAAGGGCAGGGTGTGTGGATGGCCATGTGGCTGTGGCCAGTGCCTGCCCCCGTGGTCGGGTGGGCTGGGAGCATGTGACCGAGGTCCAGCACCAGGGTTTGCAGGGTGACGACCGCACCCCCATATTCCCACAGGCCTACGCTGATGTCTTCCCCATTCCCAGTATCACTGTGGGGGTGAGAGTATTTTTCTGTATTACTAGGTGATTCAGAATTCTTTGTGTCTCTGCTGAATATCATTTCATGTGTTTTTAGAAACCAGTGTTGACAAGTCAAGTCTGATTCATGGTGGTTGTTGTTATTTGTTGTTGTTGTGTAGTATAGTGTTGGAACCGACCCATAGCTGACCCTCTGACGGGTTTTCAGAGGTGGTTAATCACACAGGAGGAGACTGCCCGTCCTTCCACAGAGCAGCTGGTGACCTTGGATTAAGTGAAGCTTCCTGTCACTAGGCCACCAGAGCTCATGGAGAAGTATTTCTTTCAAAGGCAATTTATTGTCTATAATCACAGCATCAGGGGCTCTGGTGGTGCCGTCACTAAAGCATTCAGTGACTAAGCCCACAGGTGGATGCTTTGACATTTCCAGCTGTTCCACAGAAGAAAGACGGGGCATCACCATCTGTGTCCGTAACGCTTTTCCCGTTCTGTTTTCCAGGATTACCGTGAGTCAGTCAGCCCGATGGCCATGGTGCCGCCTTTGCAATCACCATATCAGTTTGTAGAGCACCTTCCTTATCCCCATAATTACTTTCAAGACTTCGTATGTTGTTGATTGCCTTCAAGTCAAGCTTGACTCATAGCGACCCTATGAACAAAAGGCCTGAAGTCCCTCTACAACTGTCAACATTTATCAAAGTTCATAGTTTCCAGAGGCATGTTGTTTAGGAAGTGGATGCCACTCCTGCTTCCAAACTTGTCGTAGAATGTTATTGGTTGAGTTGCCTGCAATGCCTAACGACCCTATGTACAGCATCTCTGAACCCTTCCCTGTCCTGAGCCAGTCTCGCTAATTCTGACACACCAACCCCCATCGCCCCAGTTACTGTATCAGTTCGTCTCATCTGGGGTCTCCCTCTCCTGTGCTGTCCGTCCACCCTGCCAAACATGATGTCCTTCTCCAAGGACTGATCTCCTGGCCCACGTGCTCAAA
>NW_006399774.1:7610951-7658433 GCF_000299155.1 Elephantulus edwardii | reverse complement strand
CAGGTGTTCTGAGATTGCCTTTTTCCTCAAGGTTAGCCACAATTTATTGTGATTCACACAGTCAAAAGCCTTTGCATAGTCAATGAAACGCAGCTAGACATTCTTCTGGTACTCTGTTTTTTTGCCAAATCCATCTGACTTTGGTAATAATGTCCCTAACGCCACAACCTCTTCTAAACACAGCCTGTATTTCTGGTCATTCTCTGCCAACGTACTGTTCAAGTCTTCTCTGGTTAATCTTTAGTAGGATTTTACTAGTGTGTGATATTAGCGGTATTGTTCTATAATTTCCACAACTCTAGGGTCACGTGTTTGTTTTTTTTAATGGGAATAGATATGGATCTCTCCAATCAGCTGGCCAACTGTTTGTCCTCCAGATTTCTTGGCACAACTTGGTGAGCACATGCAGGGTAGCTTCTGTTTGCTGAAATATGTCAGTTGGTATTCCATCAATTCCTGGGGCTTTATTTTTTACCACATCCTTCAGCACACCCTGAACTTCCTCCTTCATCTCCATTGCCTTTTGCTCATATGTTGTTTCTTGAAATTCTTCTGTGTCTACCACTTCTTTTTGATACAGTGTCTCAGTATAATCCATCTTCTTTTAATGCTTCTTGAATCATTCTGTATTCTTCCCATAGCATCTTTAAGCATTGCAACTCATGGCTTGAATTTATTCTTAGGTTCTTTCAGTTTAAGAAATGCTGAGTAAAATCAGCTCTTTTGATAGGGCTGTGAAAGGGAATAATCCCACCCCAAAGTTACTGTGTACTTTCAAGATGGAACCAGCCCTCCAGTGGATGTAGAGAGGCAGTCAGTGCCACAGGCGGAGACTGCCTATCTCTCTCCCACCGAGCAGCTGGTGGATTCGAACTGCGTACCTTCAGGTTGGCAGCACAGCTCCTGACCACTAAGCCACCCCAGCTCCCTTTTAGTGAATAGGGTTTGGTTAATCATTTACTAAGATTCAGACCCAAAAGGGTAGCCACACAAAATAAAAATTGAATTTTAAACTTAGGAAAAAGAAGGTATGCTGTATTGTATGAGTTTTCTGACATGCCCCATTGTCTCTCTTGGTGGGAATAATTAGTGTTTCAAGTACGCTTAAGTATCAGAGGGAGTACTGAATGCTAACGAGCTAAATTTACATTATTTTATTTTACTTTAGACCCACTTAGTAATTACTGCTATATATTGACATCATGAAGCATAAGCTTTTGTGGTATGCTAATTTATGGTGTTTTAATTATGTAAAGTATAATTATAGGAAAATATTCTAGAGTTTTCTATTGACAGTAAATGCTGTCATTAAATATGAAGTTTTCATACAGTTAGAGAGAGCCAAAGAGTTTGGGATAGCCAAAGAGGACTTTTTAAAATGTATTGAGACTGTTATGTTTTCTAAGGTTTAGTGTCTGGAACGTAGACTAAATGTTCAAACAATAAAGCAGATAGATTGAACTAATAATGGCACTTTGTAATAATCTATAAGAAAATTAATATTAGAGGTAGACATTTATTTTTGCTTTATTTTCATGGTTTAAGATACCAAAACATGTATTTCCTAAAGTTAAATGTTTGGCTTCTTAACAATACAGGTATTTCGGCTCCATGTTTTTGAAACATTAATTGTATAATTCTGTTTTGTTAGCAAAGTACGTCTTTGTGAGTTTCCTGACCCAGAGGATTCTGGGAGCCATATGCTTCAAAGACTAACAGAAGTTTCTGACCTCAGAGGAAGAAGAATACCGTTTGGTCATTCACCTATTCATCTACTTACTAAACACGTGTTACCCACCTGCAGTGTGCTGGGTTAGAGGGATGGTGGCGCAGTCAGCTGTGCTTTGCCATGGTAACCAAAGGTTGTGCAGCTTCATGGAAAAGGATAGGCCACCGCCTCCTGTTAAGACTTACAGCCCCAGTTAAGGGTTGATATGAGTCAGAATCAAGTGGATGGCAGGGAGTGAGATGGGGAGGTAGCCCTGGTGCTTAAATGCTTGTCAGCTAACTGTAAGTCAAGGTCGTTTCAATCCCACTAGCCACTCTCCAGGTGAGAGATGTGGTGGCCCGATTCTGTGAATATTACCAACTTGGACATCCTGTGGACCACTGCCAACATACAAACCTCCTCAAAGCCAGAACCAGCTTGATGGCCGTGGGTTGCTGGGGGTTTTATTATGCTTGGAGGGCACCTTGGGTCATACAGATAACTGACTGCTCAACTACTAATCTCAAGGTTAGTGGTTCAAGGCCACCCAGATGTACCTTGGAAGAAATGCTGATTGAACTACCTCTGAGAGGTAACCCTTGAAAATTGGAGCGCAGCTCTGCTCTGTAGCAGTTGGGTGGTTTTGTTGTTGTTCTGTACCATTGGGTCGACTTACACTCATGGCAACCGTACATGCACAGCATCTCTGAAGCCTGCCCTGTCCTGAGCCACTGTCAACGTCTCCAGCACACCTCCTGCCATTACCCCAGTTACTGTGCCCAGTCCGTCTCATCTGGGATCTTCTCCTGCACTGTCCCTCCACCCTTCCAAACATGATGTCCTTATCCAAGGACTTGTTACTGCATTTTTAAATCTATTTGAGTATATTTAAGCATTCTCCCCCCCACCCCCCGACTGTAAAGTTAACAAGAGCAAAAGCCCAAAATGACAAAACATCAAAACAAGCAGAAGAGCTTTAAGTGCTCAGTAGGTGCTGCTGGCGCAGCGGGGGACACGTGGGGGGTGAGAGACCCCCACCCACTGTCCTCAAGGCGCATCTGTGGCTGCAGAGTGAAACTGTAGGTGAAGAATTGCAGTGTGAGGGGTTGTTCGTGCTACAAAGCGGTGCGTACGGGGTGCCATCTTGACAGGGGCAATGGCCTGTCGGACCCCCTCGTGGTCCCAGTGTCCCCTCTCTGGTATCTGGGGTGCCTCTCTGTGTCTTCCACCCAGGTCCATCACTTGGCCAAGGAGAGCCTGTTAGGAGAGGGAGGCCAGCCTCAGCTGAGCCAGAGACGTGGAAGTAGCGTGCTCGGGGCAGGGTCCCTTTGGGCCTGCTGTCCGTGGCTGTGGGGAAACCTGTGGGGTGGTGGGGGCCGAGCCCCCTGAGTCAGGAGGGAATCGCTGTGCCTTTAGCAGTGATGTTCTTTCTTACCCTTTCACACTTTTTATTGTGATTTGCATGAAAATTACAGAGCTCCTTGGCTCTCCATGCAGCTGTTCATCCATATTTGGTTTTGTGACAGTGATTACAGTTCCTACAACATCACATCACTTTTCACACTTCCTACTTCATTCACCGTTTCGGTTTGTCCTTCCTTCCTTTCCTTTCCAGCCTCCTGGCCTTTCTCCCTGAGCAAATGCTTTAGATCTCATGGAGTTGATGGGCTCTAAGGACTTGCATCCCCGGGGTGTTACTGTTCAACTGATAGACCTGTCTAGTTTGCCTGCAAGTTGAGCTTGAAGAGAGGCTAAAAGGACTTTTTGATCCTATGACTACTTGCCCCACTCCACTCTTGCATTTCAAACGTTATAAGCTTCGGGACTTTGTTTTTCACAAAGGACTTCAGGAATCAAATCCTGGTCTGGGAATGAGGGCACTGAATGCAGTATGAATTTATAGGTGTCTTAGAGCAAAGCCTCTTCTTGGAACAGCGCCAGCACTTTCATACTTTAGCAGCATTTTCTAAGTATGATGCTAAAGTGGATAAAAAGGAGAAGGGGAAATGGTCAACAAAGGTGGTCTCTCTTGACTGATGAGGGGAAGCAAAAGGTTGGAAGGTAGAAAAGGAGGGAGAGGCATCTGTGAGGAGGCCTGTGTGGTGCGGGGGAATTCCCTGGCTCCTGGACTGTTAGCCTTGGGGCCAAGCTGGTCAGGGCAGTGACTCCGAGAGCAGCTGGGCTTTGACAGGGCCCTACATACACTCGCTCTGATGCGATGTGCTACGTGCTGGGCAGTTGGAACACACCCACAGCTGCTTTGCAGGGTGAGGATGGCACAGTCTCCTGTGGATGGCAGGTTCACAGGCTTGGAAACCCAAGGGAGGGTTGCCAGGAGTCAGGACAGACTTCACAGCGGTTGGTGGGATTTTGTTTTGAAATTAATATAGGTGGTAAAGATTTAATGTGAATTAAGCTCATCTTATACATGGGCTCTAGTGTGACAGAAATTGTGGCACAGGATAGGACAAGATTTGGATCTGTTGTTGATAGGTCACTATGGGTCATACTCAACTTGATGGCACATAGCAATAGTGACAGCATACGTGTTTTAGGGAACTGTGGTGGCCTAGTGTTAAGGAGTCATGCTGGCAACCCTGAGGTACACAGTTCAAATCCACCAGCTGCTCCCCAGAAAAAAGATGGGAAGTCTCCTCTCATGTGATAAACTCCCTCTGACAACCCGCCGGAGGGTCAGCTGTGAATGGGTTGCGACTCGCTGGTACTCAGCAACAACATACATGGTTTACTCATACATCTTGATATTTCATTATATCTTTAGTATTTCATTGAGGGTGCTCTGATGGCTTAGTGGGTAAGAAGTTGTGTTGCCAGCCCTAATACGGATGGTTCAAATCCACCAGTTGCTTCTGGGGAGAAAGATGAGCAGTCTACTCACAAAAAGTTACAGCCTCTGAAAACCCACTGGAGGGTCAGCAGTGAAGTCACTTCTGACTTGGTGACAGTGAGTTTGAGGGGATGGTTGGGGTTTTTTTTATTCTTTACTTTAAAAATACACTTTATCACCAGAAGTTGAGCAAATACAGAATATATACAGAAATACAAACTTTGAGAGGGTAACATTACATTGATGAATTATTTGTGAAATTATAAACTCTTACACCGTATTCGTTACGATCTCTGTAGTCCTCTCTGTGTTAAATGTGACACTTCACAATTCTCTGTGGCCATGACCATGACGTCAGTAGTTCATTAATGGTCAGTCTCTGGCTTTCTGGATTGATCCGATGATGCACAGGTGTGAGGTGGGACCTTCTCGTCCTTATTCTCGCAGCCAAGCGAGCTCACTGTCTGGACCTTTTTGTAAATAGATGCTTTCTGAAGCTGCGCCTGGGAAACTGCGGATTGTCCATGGAGATGTGCTGACATTTAGGACAGAAAACGCTTTTCCAGAAACTCTTAAAAGACAGTGGGAGGACGGTAAGTGCCTCAACTCTAGTTTTTCAATTTCCTTTTGCAATTACTGTGCTTAAATATTTATAGGCAGAAAATTAACAGTGTAGAATTAGATAGGAAATATGCGTTGTGATTTTTTTTCTGCTTTACTACTTTTTCCCTAAAATATGAGCTTCAGTTACTTTTTATTTTTTAAAAAATAAATTATTCATTTTAATAAACATTTACAGAGATTTTCTTATTTCCACTCATTCATTGTTGCATTTTCTCCTTGCCTGCCGCTTCCCACCCCACCCCAGTTCACTCTTTTCTTTGAAAAGTAAAAGAAAAATTCCTTCATTGGTATACAATCCCCCCGCCCTAAGTACACTCCACTATCAGTTACTTTTTCTTAATTCACATTTATTTTTCTTAGCTTCTCAAATGTTCTGGGTTCTGTGCAAATAAAGTGTTGTGTCACATGCCCATGTCATTGAAGAGATGAGCTGTGAAGTGTTTTTTTGAAAAGGAGGCCCCGATAAACCCAGCCACACCCAGGCTGTTCTGAATCTTCCTCCCTCACTGTCCCGTGCGCTCAGTGACTCGTCTTCCTTTATGGAGAGCCTCCCTTGGGGACCTGCTCATGCCAGCGCTTTGGAACACAGATGCAGAGAGGGTGTCTCTTGCCTGTGAAAAGCGCTCAGACACAGGGGACAGAGCTTTGATGTCCCCACAGCCAGGCTGCTCAGAGCAGCAGCAGTGTCCCCATCACGTGCCCTCTGGACTGTCCCGCCCCTTCTCACCGCAGGTGTCCCTCTGGCTTTGCCTCTGCTCTGTCTTCCCTGCCCCCTTTACTGCCCCTCGCATTGCGTCTCACACTGCTCTGAGCTCTCTCTTCGCTGTCCTTTGCTGGTGACTATTCATTCCCTAGCTCCTCATCTGCTGTGGTTTCTGAGAATTTCTTCTCGGGCACATTCTCTTTATTTTTTTAAATTTTTTCTAAAATGAATTTTCTTTATACTGCTTTGCTTACAAAGTTCATATGCATGGTTTTTCACATTGTCTTCATTCACATTATGTTTCATACAGTTGCTCTCTTCATAATATTTTATAAAATTAATCAACCCTGAAATACCTGGCACCTCCTTTTATGTTGCATATTGACCTGGATTACTTCACTCCTGTGCCTTCCTTTGCCACCTGTGTATAGCAGTCAGGGAGCCCTGGTGCCGCAGTGATTAAACACTAGACTGTTAAGTAAAGGTCAAACCCAAACAGTGGTTCCTTGGGAGAAAGGCCTGGCCATTGGCTTAGGGTTATCCAGGTAAACCTCTGGGCAGTTCTCTGTCATTTGGGGTCACTTCAAGTCAACTTGGCTTTGCCCAAAAAATTGCACACTGGTGACCTTCAACCTTTGTTATCAAGACTGTACCCCACTCCTGCGTGTCTCACCTTCGGATGTATTTGAAACTCATTGCATTCAAAGCGAAATGATCTTTTCCCTCAAACAAACTCTCTTTCATGTGTTTCCTGAGCTAGAAATGCTGAGGCCTCTTCCTGCCACAAAACTAGTTAACTAGAATATTCTTCCTTACTCATATATGTCTTCCTGGTGAGAAGACATTGCTTTGGAAAAATAAATGGACTGAAAAATAGTCACCAATGTATTTCTGATATTTTAGTGTGATACTATTAAGTTTGACTTTAGAATTAACTAAAATTGTATTAAGACTATATTGATGAAATCATTTTATTGTGTTTTTCCTCTTTGCTAAGCAGACCCACCAAATATCCACATTATCGGGAACCTGCCTTTTAGTGTATCAACTCCATTGATTATCAAGTGGCTGGAGAATGTTTCCTCTCGAAATGGGCCCTTTGCTTACGGGAGAACCCAAATGACCTTAACCTTTCAAAAGGAAGTGGCAGAGGTAAGTTTCACAGGGTCTTTCCATGGCTATTTCGTCCCATGGTCAAATTCTAAAACAAAATAATACTGTGTTTTTATCACAGACTGTTTTCTAAGTTAATACTGCATTGTCCATGCAGAAAAAGAGAGCTGATGATGGAGGTGGCTGCCGTGAGCGCCCTGGGGACACTGAACGGTGGGGTCTCATGGTGAAGGCTGTGCGGTGAACAGAGAACTGGAACCCGCGAGGTGCCACCCGTGCATCCGTAAAGAGGGACTGAGGGGAGAACAGTGAGCGTTGATGATTTGCACTCAGCAGGGTTATCAGTATGGAACATGGTCACGCGTGGGAGCCGAGAAGGGCTTGGGTCGCTGTGATTATGCAGTCTGTTTAGACCTTCCCTTCTCCTGCACTTCAGCTGAGCCCACTGTGCTCGGCTGGCCCACAGCTTAGTGTCCATGCTCTGGAAAGCCGGCTTCAGGGCGAGCGAGGACAGCTTTCCATCTGCTGAGGGGCAGGAAGGGACTGCAGAGTATAGGACACAAGCAGCTCACTGGTGTCCGGTCATTCTCACTGCGATTCTGTGCGAGAGAGTAAAGCTTCCGTGTAGGGATTCTGAGCCTGTAAACCTCTGCAGAAGCAGATTGCCACACCTTCTACATGGAGTGGCCAGTGGAGTCAAACTGACAACCACTTCTTGTTGTTATGTGCTGTCGAGTCGCTTGCAACTCATAGCGACCCTATGTATAACAGCCCTAAACTTTTCTCTGTCCTGTGCCAATCTCATTGTCTCTGACACTCCCATCCCGATTATCACAGTCACTGAATCAGTCTACCTCATAGAGGGCCTTCCTCTTCTGCGCCGTCCCTCCACCCTCCCAAGCATGATGTCCCTCTCCAAGGACCTGTCCCTCCTTATAACATGTCCAAAGTATGTTAGACAGAGCCTCAGAATCCTTGCCTCCAGGGAGCCTCCCGGTTTAACTGTTTCCAGGATGAATCTGTTTGTTTTCCTAGCAGTCCATGGTACCTTCAATACTCTTCTCCAGCACCACAGCTCAAAGGCATCAATTCTCCTTCTATCCTCCTTAATCTTTGTCCAACTCTCTGATGCATAACAAGTGATAGCAAAGACCATGGCCTGCATCAGACTCACCTTAGTCTCCAGAGAGACACTATTGCTCTTCAGTACTTTGGAGAGTTCCCTAACAACAGACTTTCCCATCACAATACATTTTTTCATTTCCTGGCTGCTGTTGCCAAGTGTTGACTGTGGAGCCAAGCAGACTAAAGTTGTTAACAGTCTCAATCTATGTACAACCATTTGTTAGCGATCAGATATTTTAACCCTTGTGCCACTGAGGCTCCTTTCGGTAGACCACACTGAGTAAAACTAACAGCTCACTCATTGTTACCAAGCTGGAACTGACTCATCGCTGACCCTCCAGTGGGATTTCACTGTGGAAGGTCAGAGAAAGAAAGGAAGACCCTCCACAGGACAGATTGACGTAGTGGCCACGTGGTCCCGAGCAGAGCAGAGGTCCTGAGGATAGAGCAGAACAGGGAAAAGTTCAGATCTGAGGTCAGAGAGCCGCTGTGAGTCATAGGAGATGTAGCCCCAACACCGCCACCAAAGCCCAAGGGAAGAGATTGGCCGCCTTTCTCCTGCAGAGCAGCTAGTGGATTCAAACTGCCGGCTTTTGGGTTGGCAGCACAACTCCTTACCCAGTGGGCCACCAGAGCTCCCTGTATGTACTTTTTAAATAGGAAAATCTATTCTGTTATGTAAAGAGAGAAAGTCATAGAAAACATATGTGACTTTGAGGATGGCCCAAATAGTTAAGCAGTTAACAGATTAATAAAGAAGTTTATGGTTCACATCTACCGACAAGGGCCTTGGGAGACAGACCCTGTGATGTACTTCAGACCCGGTGATGTACTTGAGACCCGGTGTTGTACTTCAGACCTGGTGGTGTACTTGAGACCCGGTGGTGTACTTGAGACCCGGTGATGTACTTCAGACCCTGTGATGTACTTCAGACCCTGTGATGTACTTCAGAAGGTCCTAAGTTTTGTCATGAGATGTCATCAAGGTGACTGTGACTCATAGTGACCCTGAGAACAACAGATCTAAACCTTGTCCTGACCTGTGCCGCCCTCAGGAGCTCTGACGTGCTCAAGGTCACTGTTACTGTTACTCATGGTAATCCATGGCCTTGAGGGGCTTCCACTCTTTCATGGATGCCCTTCCACACTCCGGTCAGACAGCTTGATCATATATGTGTTGGATCGCTGGGGCCCTCCCTCGGCCAGCCCATCATCCGTCTCCCTCCTCTGTTACGCCGCTGGTGGGGGAAGTGGGCAGATGGCCGTTTGGCAGTGGCTGCAACGGAGCAGTCCTTGTGGGCGTCTGAGGGTGTCTTCCCAGCTTCTTCATCTAGACGCTCTCTGTCCATGCAGCTCTTCTCCAGCAGACACTGCAGAACAGCATCCAGTTGGTTCCGGACCTTGACCCTCTCCAACTCTGATTTTTCCACTTTCACCTTCACTGGGAACATGATTTGTCTGGCTAGCTGGGTCAGTTGAATCCATAAACGGCTGGAGATCACAGGTGAAGGCTGGGGGGAGGCGCAGAGGGGGCAGCTTATTCAAAGCAGGGAAAGTTCAAATGTAAGCTTGGGGAGCTCCCAGACCTTGTCTCTTGGGGAACGCACCAGAGACCAATAGGAGGCATTCTTAAATTTACAGAATATCCTGAAATGATGAAGATACTCTTTTCTTACCCTCTCAAAGCTTCTAGAACCTTCCTCTCATTTCACTTCTCCCTGGTCCTCTCCCTCACGCATCCTGCCTTTGCCCCCTGCGTGGCACATTGGTAGTTAGGTCTGTGGGGAGATGCAGGACTGACCCAAAGGCGGCACCTCTCAGGTGGTTTGAACCCAGCAGCAGCGGCTCTGCGGGAGAAAGATGGGCAATCTCCTCCTGTTCAGCTCACAGCGTCCGAAATCCCACAGAGGCCACAGTAATGGATTGGGCTAAAGCCTCCCGAAAGGAGCCCTGGTGGTGTAAAGTTGAAGCACTCTACCTGCTGACCAAAGAGTCGAGAGTTCAGTCCTAGTTCCACAGGGGAGAAGCCCTCGTCATCTGCTCCCGTCAGCTTCACACCTAGGGAGCTGTGCCAACAGTCAGTTCGGGTCTGTCACACGGGTCCTGTGGGTTGGAATCACAGCACCGTATCTCTTATCAGCAAGCCCCTGGCTCTCTGTCCCCCTCCCTGTGTGGGGGCCTGGGAATCGCTCCAGGTGCTCAGCTGGGCTTCATGACACTCACTTCCTCTCCTCCTCTGTGGGGTCACGGTCCTGCATGGCCTGATGCCCAGTTTAAAAGCTATACTTTCATAGACTTTATTCAGTTTCATAGTTGTGTCTATACAAAATTTGATACAGAGTTCCTCTTAAGTTTTTGTTCTAGTTGTTGTTGATTGCCTTTGAGTCGAGCACGACTCACAGTGACCCTATGAACAAAGGGCTTAAAACCCCTTTCAAACTATCAACATTTATGAAAGTTCATAGGGTTTCTGGAGGCATGTTGTTTAGGAAGTCAATGTCACTCCTGCCATCAAGTCTGGTTGGACTTCTAGCAACCCTGTGAATAAATAACAGATCTGAACCCTGTCTGACCCAGAGCCATCCTCGTCATTTCTGACACACTTGAGCCCATTGCTGACGTCATTGTGTCAGTCCGTCTCATTGAGGGTCTCCCCTGTTTCACTGACCCTCCACTCCTCCAAGCGTGATGTCCCTTGCTTTTCCAGCATCACAGTTCAAAGACGTTGATTCTTCTTCTGTCATCTTTATCCTTTATCCGGCTCTCAGATGCATAACGAGTGAGTGGAAAGACCTTGGCTTGAATCAGGCACACCTGAGTCCTCCAACTAACACCATTGCTCCTCAGTACTTTGGAGAGATCCCTGACAGTGAACTTGCTCGATTCAGTCTGTCTCCTGATCTCCTGACTGCTGGTGCCAGGTGTACCGATTGTGAAGCCAAGGAAGATGAAATCGCTGATAATTTCAGCCTTCTCCACCTATCGTGGTGTTGCTTTTTCCATCTTCTCCACCTATCATGGTGTTGCTTTTTCCATCTTCTCCACCTATCTTGGTGTTGCGTATGGCCCAGTGAAGAGGATTTTTATCACCTTGATGGTGAGAAGTAATCCATATTGCGTCTCCTCTAGAGCAGACTATGTAATACATGAGTCCAGTTCTTTCGATACTTTGTCTCAAATAATCGTTAAGGATTTCATCATTTGGCATCTATTTAGCGCTGTTCCCTTTTAACATCTGATTCTAAAGAAGACTGTCAGCCCTGTCTCCGGGCATTGTTGATTGTCACAGCTGGGGACCCTGCTGGCACCTCGTGATGTAAACAGTTTTCAGCGCTCCCCATGTCTCCTGCCTCTGCTCCCCAACCAGCCAGAAAACCCAATGTTTTCAGCCTAGTGTCCCTGGTGCTGAGGGTGGGAAATTCTGTTTTGTTTAGTGTATTTGCACATAAAATTCTTGTTTCTCAGCAGCCATGGACTTTTCCTCCTGAGAAATGTGGGACTGTTTGCTTTGTTAGGAGCCCTGTTATGACACCCCATTTCCATGAGGCTCTCCCCACTTCACGAATGGCCCAGTCTGTCAGGTCACCATGAATTGGGCTCATGCTGACGGCTTTCTTCATTGCTTTCTCAACTTTTGCATTTGTCGGTGAATGTCTTTGCCCTGCCGACATGATGATTATGTTATTTCTGTTCTTACATAACACAGGAAAGATGAAAAATACCAAACCTTCTAATTCTTTGGGGGAATTCCAAGGGAGCAGAGACTTGAGAGCTGGAGTAGCATTTCAGCGACTCAGGACATCACTTGAATTATTAATAACAGTGTTGACTCAACTACAGCATGTGTAATTATTTTCCTTTAACAAAAAAAAAAACCCCAAGTTTAGTACTGTTTTGGCTGTGAGTGCCGAGAAGCGTTTATATGTCGTCTGTGATGGTGGAGGTTAGCTGTGTGGGGAGCACCGGGCCTTTGCTGATGTCTTCACGGCCCCGGCAGAGGGTCGGCAGGCGGAGGGAAGCAGAGCTGTGTTGACGCATCTGCACCCTGTCTGACGGTGGCATGCCACCTGCTCCCGGCATACGTGTCAGCCTCCACTTCACTCCATGTATGCCTTACAAGGAATTGCACTGAGTTTTGCTTGGACAAAGTATATAGCATACAGTGTGAAAGCTTATCAGTGACTTGCTATGTTTCCAGCCCCCAGAGTCCAAGACAGAACAGATTTATAAAGATGCTGATAGAAAGAGGCAGTCATAGTGGAAATGTAGACCAAAAAAATGAGGTGTTCCACTGCGATCAGAACCACTTTAGGACAGAGTCGTCGGAACAGCACCCTGTGTTCAGCTAGCGACTGCCTGCTTTTATCATTTTATATTTTGTCTGCAGAAATTGGTTTTGGCTGTTGTTTTTGAAGCATCACTATAATGGTGGGCTTTGTGAGTTCTGAAACAGAATAAAATAAATGACCTTGGTCCCCTTCCACTCTTTCCGCCGGGGCCTCAGGATCTAAATGGAAGCGTTCAGCTCATACATGTTCAAAGACACACAGGGTCAAGTTCCAGTTCCCTGAATAGGATCGGCCTGCCCATCAGTAAATGAGACCTTAGCAATCGTCTCTTCTCACCTCATTTTATAGATGACAAAACTGAGGCTCGGAGTAGCTTACTGTCCTCCGAGGGGTTACGTGGGAGTAAAGGGAAGGCTGAACTTGAACGCAGGTCATGGGTTTCCTGCTGGAGTCATGGGGTTCTGCCCTGTCTACTGCTGGACCTCTGGTCTCTGCTCTCTGGCTCCAGCAGTAGCCTCTTCATCTCCTGCCATCTCCAGGGACCCTGCTGTCTGAGGGTCACATTCCTGGCAGGGAGGGGGCTGCTTCTGTGAGTCTCATTATCCCTGGGCCTTGACTGGGCTCCCCAGCAAGTGCAGGCCTAATTTTTCCCACTTACACTTAAAATCCTTTTAAATGAATAAAAGAAAGAAAATAACACTGCCCTTGAGGAATCTTTGGCCCTTTGTTTTTCTCCTACTCAGTCTGAATGCTTTTTTTAAAAAACCTCAAGAGTCAGAGGTTCCCTTTTACTAAAAAATTAGCTGCTTTGCTTTCCTGACCTTTTGCCGTTTAAACTGTCTATCTTGTGGTGGACAGTGCATTTTCAGAGCTTTACCAATGGTCTACCTATTGCCGCAAAAGCACTACAAGCTCAAATCATTGATAACCATTTAATGCTTATGCTAGCTTTTAATGAAATCTTTTTCCAAAGTTTATGGTCTTTTCCTTAAGTTTTTCGTTAATAAGTGACCTTGGTCCCCTTATAATTTTTTCCTCGGAAGCCACAGGATCTGAATGGAAGCGTTCAGCTCATACACATTAAAAGACACACAGACAGTGTCAAGTTCCAGCTTTAAGGCAGGTATTTTGTTACATTAAAATATATGGTTCATGTGTTTTCATCCCCACAGCCTGGGTGTATCTGCTGCAGAGATGGGTGGGCCAGGATCACGGGGCAGGGTGGTGGACCCCGTGAGTGTGGGGTGTGTTGTACTCCAGAGGAAGTAGGTTTCAGCTGCCACAGAGTGGCTCTGATTCATAGCGTCCTGGTGTGAAGCAGAACAAGGCCAGGGCCAGCCCCGCGCCGTCCTCCTAACCGCTCCTCTCTGCTCACACCTGTTGGCGTCACTGTGTCAGCCGTCTTGTTGAGGGTCTCCCACTCATGCGTTGACTCTCTGCTTTCAAGCATGCTGTCCTTTTCCAAGGACTAGCTTCTCCCTCATTCCCTGGGGTTGAGCTGACTCACAACTGACCCTTCATCCATTTGGTTTCCAAGGTTGGTTGGGTTCTCCTTGGAGAAAGACAGCATGCTGAGAAAGGTGGAGGGTCAAAAAGTGGAAGAAGACCCTCAGACAACTGAATCGACACTGTGGCTGTCACGACAGGCTCAAGCGTATCGGGACCCGGAGGACGGTGTGGGGTAGGGCAAGGCTCACACCGTTTGTCCAGAGGGTCACTTGGTGGCACCTACAGCCCCTTCTGAGAACAGGCTCAAAGTCTATGTGACAAAGTCTTCCCATCCTTGTGTCTAAGCAGTGCTCTGACTTCACTGCTTCCAAAACTCATTGATTTGTGTGTTGTTGTGGGTTGTTTTTTTTTTTTTTGGCAGTCCATGGGGTATTATTATATCAAATTGTTATTGTTGTTGTGTGCTGTCAAGTCAGAACTGACCCATGGCTGACCCTCCAACATGTTTTCAGAGGCAGTAAATCTCAAGGGAGGAGATTGCCCATCCTTCTCCCACAGAGCAGCTGGTGGATTCGAACCATGTGCCTTTAGGATTGCAGCGCAGCTTCTTACTACTAGGCCTCCAGTGCTCCCTCTATCAAGTTGTTGTTGTTGTTGTTGTTGTTGTTGTTGTGTGCCATAGAGTAAGGACGGACCCATAGCTGGCTGGGATTGCAACACAGCTTCTTGCCACTAGGCCACCAGCGCTCAATTAGGAAGCTTTAAAAACTGTACCTCTCAGGTTTGCTTTCTGAATAAAATGACGTTTGAAGATCCTTTCAGCCTACCAGCAGAAGTTCATTTTCCAAACCTAAGGTGAAATAGTCAGTGCAGATATCTAGGAAGAGGATCCAAATCTAAATGAAGGCTAATTTCCAAATGTGGACATTTTATTTTGGGTTTGTTTTATAATTTTGTTATTATGTCCTTGCTAGATTTTAACTGTGTAGATCAGCCTTGAATGGCACGTTGTTAAGTGTTTCTAGCAGTTTTGAATGTTGTACTGGTGGTGGAATGGCATCCCCCCTCACTCCCTGGGGCTGAGCTGACTCATAACTGACGCTCCAACCGTTTGCTTTCCAAGGTCGTGAACAGCATGAGGAAAGATTGTCCAGCATCCTCTCAAGGGGCCTCTGGCGGATTTGAACCACTAGATGGGTTTGGCCTGTGAGTTAGCCACACAGCTCCTGTGGACTTGGCCAACAGAGCTCCCTTATGGTAAAACTCAAAGAAGGGAGAAAAAAAAACAAAACACCACCACATTATTTTTTACCATTTGATGCATAAACTTGCCATTTCACTTCAGTCAGTATTTGCGAGTATGTACATTTCTTGGTTTTGCATTTCAATTAGAAAAAATCTTCTGCCTTGTTTCCTGCAGGTCCTTGTCACTTACTTGGAACCCACTGTCCGAATAATTTCAATACATTAACTTACTCCCAGGGTACTTGCAAACCGCAGCAATAACATGCATTACACACCTCTTGGAGTTTTCTAGAGCATAGAAAAGCCATTTTCACTCTACACTGTGTTCTCTTAAGGGAGTTTGGGTGGTGCATCCATCGCATGTTGCACTGCTAAGGGAAAGGTCAGTGGTTTGAATCCGTCCGCTACTGAAAGGGGGGAAAGTAGGCTGTCTCCACTCATGAAGATTTAGCGGAGAGACAGAAGCAACCCCATTGTCCATCAGTCGTCAAGTGGCTAGAGAAACCATGGTGCATTCACGCAGTAAGATAAAATGCATTGCTAAGAAACTACCCAGAATTAGTGAAATAATGCAAACATGGATGAATCTAGAACAGATAGTGCTGTGTGACATAAGTCAGTCACAATAGCACTGTTAGGGTATTATAAAAAGGCAGAATCCTTATATTCGAGTCGGAAATGGCTCACAGCTGACTTGCCATTGGGTTTCCGAAGCTCTAAGTCAAACAGGAGATTTCCCGCCTCTCTCTTACTGCACCCCTGGGGGATTTGAACCACCAGAGAGGGAAGGCCTTTGGGTTAGCAGGGCAGCTGCCTACGGATTCTGCCATCAGAACCCCTATTATAGAATAAGATCACGATTGTAAACTGAGGAAAGGTCTACACACAACAGAATCATTTTTGAGGAATAAAAAATTGTTTATGTGTATTTACCAAGGGCCAGAGGGAAGTGGAGAATCATCCCTTAAGGAACCCTGAGTTCCTGTTTGGAGTGATTAAAACTTTTGGAAATAGGGAGAGACTTATATGAATAGTGGAGAAAAAGGGGGGGGAAATATTTACAGCCTCAGAAACCACTGGAGAGTAACTGCGTCAGAACCTGTTTGTAGGCCATGGGTGATTTTTGGTCATTAGTAGGGGCAGTTCAGGAAGCTCTGGTGGGAATCGCTGCTGTCCATCAGAAGGTGAGCTGTTCGAGCCACTAGGAGAAAGGGGCAGTCCATTTCTGTTAAAGTCACAACCTTGGAGACCGTCTGGACAGTTCTGCCCTGACCTATAAGCTCACTTGCAGTTGGAATTGTCTTGATGACAATGGGGAAAGGAAATTTCCTGCCTCCCCGCAATGTTGGTGGTGGTTTGAAAGAAGTGCCTGGTGTGTGCATTTGTGCATTAGTTTAGATAGATCTTATATTTTTAAAAAATCATTTGAATGTTTAAAGGAATAAAGCTCTAGGTTTTTGTAAAATTTAGTAGTCAAGAACATTCAAGTAGACAAGTTCTCCAGGGGTTCCAAATTTATCTACATTTTAAAAGAAAAGAAAAAAGCTTGCCATCAAAAATGTTCATTTGTATACTGATAATTTTAAAAAAGAAATATGCAAACATCTTTAGTTCTTCAGTGTACTTGCTAATATTGTTCATTCATCAGATATTTAATGAAACTTGTTTTCACACAGAATGGAATGGCTTCTGAAAGTCCCACAGCCACTGACAGGGACATCCTCTCAGTAGATGTTTTGAGCCCATTGTGTGTGATGTCATTCACACGTCATAAGTTACCCCTCAGTTGACATTGTGGGGAAGTATTCCCCCAGTTTGGTGTCTGTCCAGCCTGTTCTCCAGTGGTGTGTCTGTAAAAGTCCACCTCACATTCATGAGGGTTGGCGCCCGTTACATGCCCGGGCTGAGTCACCTATTTGCTGACATCCTTTTCTGTTCTTCCCTAGCGACTGACGGCCAACACAGGAGGCCAGCAGCGGAGTCGGCTGTCCATCATGGCCCAGTACCTCTGCAGTGTGCAGCACCTCTTTACAATCCCAGGCCAAGCTTTTGTCCCCAAACCAGAGGTGAGCCTTGTGGTTCTTGTGGTTTTGGTTATTGTTTGTTTGTTTGTTTTGCTTATTGATTTTAATGTACCCAAATCAGATTTCAGCTGTAGTCTTTACTTCCCTATTTGCGTCACTGCAAATTATCTGCAGGATCTAACCTTGATTTCTGTGTATGTCAGACCCTAACATTTCTCTTATGGCTCCTGACTCAGAAACCCCAAAACCCTACCCTCGGGCAGGTTTCCAGGAAACTATAAATCTCATGGGAGGAGATTGCCCATCTTACTTCCTCTGTGGTTCTCTTGAATACAGACCATAAGAATTGAGTGTGTGAGTGGTTTTCCTTCAGATTTTGCTCCCATTGATAGAGTGACTAAATGCATCTGTTTATGCACATTGTTCTGATGGCACTGCTGCCATTATTATTATTATTATTATTATTCCTCCCACTTTTTCTGTCTTTACTTAAAAGCATCCCAGTGTGGAAGGAAAGACCAGTTACACACTCAGCAAATCAATTTTGTGTATGTAGTTTCTGATGTTGTTGTTAAGAGTCACAACCAACCCGTAGCTGACCCTCCAGTGGGTTTTCAGAGACAGTAAATCACACAGGAAGAAATTGCCCGTCTTTCTCCCGTGAAGCAGCTGAGGGATTTGAACCACGTGCCTTTGGGTTTGCAGTGCAGCTCCTTACCACTCAGTCACCAGGGACATCTAACTTAATTCAGACATTATTTATTTGATTTCCCCTCATCCCACCCACACTGTTTTTAAAGACTTTGTTTTGTCAGAGTCGTTTTTGGTAAGTCAATTACCTGTGGAAAAATAATTAGATAATAACATGGATTCTATGCTTATTATAGATGTGTAAGTGCTAATTACAGAAATGGTTTATCTGCTTAAAAGTAAAAAGGTAGTGTCCATGGCAGCAAACCTGCTACTTAATGCATTCCTATAAAACACGTCACAGGAACACTTCACTTGTCTTTCTCTCCATTAAACATGTGTTTCATACCTGCCTGAAAAGCGCTGGGCAGAGGGGGGTGATGGGGCAGGGGGCCGTTCGTTGGCGGGGATCCAGACATTTCGTGGCTTAGGGAGGAACAGGCATTGATCCTTGGCTGCTAGAACTCTAAGACGTCAAGACTCACGGGCCTTCTACACCGTGTAACCTTCACTTTAAAAAAACAAAAAAACGGTCAATGGTGTGAAAAAGTTTTATTGAATTGTACTAGAAAATATGCATGACACCTTTTTTTTTAATTGAGATTTTATTGTAAGTTTATCAAGAACTTGGATTTCCATCCATTCATTCATGGTTGCACATTTTCCTCCCTGTCCCCCTTCCCCCCAGTTGCACATTTCCACCCTGTTCCCCCTCCCTTGCAGTTTGCTTTTTGCTTTGGGGAAAAAAAGTTCTTTCATTGTTATACAGTCCCCCATCCCCCAGACCACTTTACTATGCAGCTCTTATTCTGGACTCTTGTCACTTTTTAATATTTTCATTGAGTTTTATATAGTCTTTCATTACAGTGAACTTTTTTTTTTGTTACATTGTGTCTTATAAGTTTAAACACCACTAACCCATATCCGCTACACTGTCTTTTCGGATCCCCACTGGATCTTTTCTGATTCCTTCACCAACCCCCTCTGCCCACCAAACTCTCTTCCCAGTGGTTTTTCCACTACCCTCTTCTCTTGTTGGATATTTGTACACTTCTTACTAGTTATCCTTCTAGTTTTATAATAATGTTCTTATGCAGTATTTGTCCTTATGAGAATGAGTAAGTTCACTCAGCATGATGCTCTCTAGCCATGTTATATATTCCATGTTATAAAATGTTCTTGTTGTTGTTGTTGTTATGTGCCGTCGAGTCGCCTGAGACTCATAGCGACCCTATGTACAACAGCCCTAAACTCTGCTCTGTCCTGTGCCAATCGCACTGTCTCTGACACTCCCATCCCAATTATCCCAGTCACTGAATCAATCCACCTCATAGAGGGCCTTCCTCTCCTGCGCTGTCCCTCCACCCTCCCAAGCATGATGTCCCTCTCCAAGGACCGGTCTCTCCTCACAACATGTCCAAAGTATGTTAGACGGAGCCTCCGAATCCTTGCCTCCAAGGAGCCACCCGGTTTAACCCTTTCCAAGATAAATCTGTTTGTTTTCCTAGCAGTCCATGTATGTTATAAAATACTTTTTAAAAATCATTGCTGTTGAGTTGTGCATAGTATTCCACAATTTCTTAATCCATTCATTTGTTGATGGGCATTTGGGCTGTTTCCTTGTTCTTGCTAATGTGAATAACGCTACTGTGAACACTGGCGTATAAATTTCTGTTTGTATCTCAGTTCCATTTGTCTTCGGGTAAATTCCTAGCAGTGGAATGGCTGGGTATTATGGAATTGCTATTTAGCTTTCTGCAAAGTGCCAAACTGCCTTCCAGGGTGGCTGTGCCGTTGTACGGTCCACTAACTATGGAGCTCCAGTCTCTCCACATCCTCTCCAACCTTCTCTCCACGTCATCTCCAACATTCATTGCTTGCTCTCCGGTTAAACTTTGCCACTGCTACAAGGGTGAGTTAACCTCACTGTGGTTCTGATTTGCATCTCTCTTTTTGCCAGTGACTTTTTAGCATTTCTTCGTGTGCCTGTTGGCCATTCAAGCTTCTTCCTCTTAGGAGAGTCTTTCCATGTCTTCTGGCATGGCACTTTTATTCTTTTTCAGGGAGTCTCACGTGGTTTTTCCCAATCTAATTCAGTAGCACATCTCTGATAATGGCAGTGGAGTAGGTGAAGTCGAGAACAATCCTCAGGTGAAGTGGAAGACATGTAGATGAACTGTTGAAATGAAAATCGTTCAGGTGGTTGCTGAGCGGTTTCTAGACTTGGGGTGGGGGCCCTACCCACTAGAGTTGGAGCCCCGCGTGTGAGCTGAGGCGGGGTGGCCTCCACGCTGTCTGCAGCTCCCCCGCCACGCTCTGTTGTGAGTTGCTGAGTGTTGAGAGGAGCCCAGTGGTTCAGTCCATCTTCCTGATGTCGGACAAGCTCAGGAAGCTCACCAGTCTCCCCTCCTTCGAGCATCTCATGGTTTCAGAGACGTAGAAGATGACTTCTTCCCAGGCGGTTAGACCTAGACATGATTTGATGGCTGGATATTTCTTCTAGGGGGTCATCAAATTTACCATGTCTGTGGTTTCAGGTGCAGGTGATCATTGTAATAAAGACAGTCACAAGGGCATTGAGGCTACTCAGGAACCACTGACTGTACTAGGAGGCTTTTGTAACCACAGTTATTACTATGAGTAAGACTCTTGGGCAGTTACTTTGATTTGTTTGTTTTTATTACCATTATACAGTCTTCAAGGATATCTGAAATTTACAGATTTCTGAGAGTAGATGTTAGAGTACTTGGAGTGAGAGGTTTCTGACTCTTGGTTTTAGTTGCCTGGCTGAGAGTATTTGATGGTAATGAGTGGTGTTATCAACTTTATCTTTTATTTAAGGGTAAATTATACACATAGCTAGTTAATTAATTTTCCCCCCTCAAAGATAAAGGCCTTAAGAAAATACTTTTTTTTCCCCCTTTTTTAAAAGCTATCTAGCAATACATTTGATTCTCTTTGTATTCATTCAGGAATACTTGTTTTTTTGGCAGATTAAATTTATTTGTTGCCATTTTTTATGCATACAGTCCACCGTATTGTGACTAACACAAGCTTCCAGGCAGCTGATGTGATTGTAATCCAGGAAAGCGGTTATCGAGGAGGAGAAAGAGTGTATTATGATAAATCACAGGATTATGTTTCCGTTCCGAAGGGACTTTGCTCTCAGGGCCTCCGCTGCGCTGAAGTATTTGACCATGTTAGGACGGATCGGGGATGCACTGAGGAGAGCTGCAAATCCTTGACAGATTGTTAAAATGAGCAAACGTTTTAAAAATTCATTTTCTTTAGTAGGGATGGGGAGATTTTTTTACAAGGACAATAAAATAACCAGACAAGGCTCCCCCTCTGGCTAAATCGCTCAGAAAGCAAGAAGACAGCGTCGTAGACACAAATTCCCTCTACACAAAATAAAATATGCTGAGTGCTGCAGTAGATGTGCGGGCTGATCCTGGGGCATCAGGAAGGGGAGATTAATTTTCCATAGATGAGCAGAAGAGATTCACTAAAGCTCAATACTTACTATCAGTCAAAACTCGGAGAATTAGATCTGGAGCATTTCTTTGGTGACTTCATAAAAAGGCCTTATTTATAACCACCCTCAGCAACAATGGCTTAGCGCAGCTGTGGTCGTGAGGGTGGCGCTGAAAGGAGGCAGGGCCACGAGGAGTCTGAACCGCCTCGAAGGCCTGGCAGCCACGGCCGAGCCTGGGATCCCGTCTGTGGATGAGCCACTGGTAGACTAATTCAGTCAGGCCTTGGCGGCAAGACGCTCAACCTCCGTGCAGCTCTTAGAATCACGTTGTGACTAGTGGAACTCAGTCTGTGCAAACTCTTCACTAGTTCATTTTCATTCTATTACAGAAAAGGTAGCCTCTTGTTTTTTTAAAATAAGTTTTGTGTTTTCACTTCGTTACAGTAGGAGTTGGCCCTGGGAGCACAGGGCCGAGAACATCTCTCTGAAAGGGCCAGAGGGAGTGAGAATAGCACAGCCCCTCACGGGCCCAGAGCAGAAAGTAGATAAAGAGCCCATGGCCCAGTCCCACGGTACCTCTAGAGACACACCAACAGTAAGAGGTTCGTTCATTCACTGTTGACTCACAGACTCACAGGTGTGGTATCAGAAGGGGAGGTCATTAGGGAAATAAGTTGGGAAGTAGGAGAAGAAAAAAAAAATCTCACAATATAAGGCCACAGGTGGTCCTGGAGTCCCAAGCCAGATTAACAGCAAAAAACAGTTCTTTAGTTAGTAAAAGTCGTAGTTTCAGTTCAGCAGTCACATCCAAATCATGCAGCAAGATTTGCCTCAGAGCAGTTACAAGTAGGCTTCTCTTTCAGTTATCTGGCAAGAATAGCAAAACTTCTAACTGCAGCCTTTATCTCAGGGCTCCTCTGCTTACACCTTGCCACAGTCTCTCCACCACCATCACCAAGGTGGCTCCACCAGGGGCTCGCTCCAGGCTTCCTCAAGTCTTGCCACTTAGAGTAGGAAGCATGCTTGTCACTTCCTCTCCTCCCCTCCCCTCCCCTGTCCTCTCCTCTCCTCCCCTCCCCTCCCCTTGCCTCTCCTCCCCTTCTCCCTCTCTTCCCCTCCCCTCCCCTCTCTTCCCCTCTTCTCCCCTCTCTCCCTTCCCCTCCCCTCTTCTCTGCCCCCTCTCTCTCCCTCTCTCTCCTCATTCTCTCGTTCTCCCAGTCCTACAGCTGTTGATGATTTGAAGACCATATGACTGCAGGTAGGTAGCTGGAGACCAGAGAGAGCTAAGGAAATGGCTAACACCTTCGTGCCTCCTGGAGAACAGTGGGAGGGTACTGCAAGTGTGTGAGCACCAGCACCCAGCACAGAGCAGCTGGGCCCCGGCCGGCTGCACTGACCAGTGAAGGACCGTGGACAGGGCACCAGCAGCATCTCCTCCTCTGCGTGGTCCTGCCTACCTGTGAGGACTTCCTCCTGTGCTGGAGAGCGCTGAGCTAAGGACCATATTAATAATTTCACATTTTACAGCCAGGGGTGGTTTGAATATTTCTTTTTATGCCGGCCACTTGTCTTTATACCTTTTAGCCTTTTACTTTTTATCAATGATTTTATACTTTTTATGTCACTGTATTTGCAACTTTATTGTTACTTGCCTCAAATTCTTTTTGAGTACAAAATAAGAATGTAAACTGATCTGAGAAACAGAAACACCAGAGTCACTTTGTGAATAACCAGGAGAGAGTGGCTCATGTCATTTTTGTTGTTGAGTACCTTAGAGTCAGAACCGGCCCATAGCTGACACTCTTGCGGGTTTTCAGAGGAGGTTACTCGCACAGGAGATTGGGCATCCTTCTTCTGCGGAGAAACTAGCTTCTTGCCACAAGTGCTACATAGAGACAGGAATATTTACTACCACAGTCTAATCTTACACTTTAGCCACCCAAGAATAAAATAAGTCATGAGTGTAAGCCAGGAAGCAAGAAACAAAATATCATTTCTGCATATAACTCCTTCATGTCTATGTGAAATGTGACAATGATATGGCAAAATGCTAGACCAGGATGAAAATCCTCGAGTCAGGAACGCCAGTGTGTGAGGGGGTCATGTGGCTGAAAACAGTGGTAAAAGAAACATAAGGAAGTACAGGCTCTCTGGGTGGCGCGGTGTGTTAACACGTTGCTCTGCTAACGGAAGGATCAGTGGTTCGCATCCACCAGCTCTTCCATCCATGAGAGAAAGGTGGGCGGTCTCCTCCCTGTAAAGGTTTTACAGCCTCAGAAACCTGGAAGGCGGCTGTGTCGATGCAGCGGGTAGACAAGAGATGCCATTAAGTGCATGCCCACATGGACCCTTGTCTTGTCCTCCTCAGGCCTGTTCTCCCCTGTAGCGTCCATCAGCATCTTAATGACTTTGTCATCTGCCAGCTCACGCAGGCTTACGCCCGGAGGCCCTCTTACCGCCCTCCCTGATGTTTACCTGTAGACCTGTCACCAGCTTCTGGCACCACCTGATTCCTCTCAACTCCAGCCTGTTCTTAAACTCACGTCTCTAGCCGTAAAGTCTTTTTGCCCAAATTACTAGATGATTACATTCAATAAACATAAAATAGATGACATCATTCAGTGATAAATATGGGTCTGTCTGCTCTGTGGATGGAATGAACACCGTGTTCTGGTTTTGGTATGTTGTACGTAGACCTTGTTCTTTTTGCTTTGGTAAGTTCTTAATCACAGAGAAACAGATACTGAAGTACATCCAGCTAGAGTCGGCCAGGATTCCCTCACCCCTGCCCTGTTCATTCCAGGAGATTTAACACCACCACCCTCTGCCCACTAGATGTTAGTGCCACCTTAGGGTCCATGTCATACCACCAACAAGGTCACCCACGTGGCCCCAGTTGAAATGCACAGGGCTATGCCATTCACTGTCCACATTTGTGGTATAGTCCCCTGCACCTTCTGCTTGGGGTGTACTAGGCTTTTCAGTCGCCCAACAGCAGTGAAGCTGTGGCTTAGTGGGAAGGAACTGCACCACCAGCCCACAGCTGTGCAGTTTGAATCTACCAGCTGCACGGGGGGGAGAGAGGCGGACAGTCTCTTCCTGCACTGTTTGCAATCTCGGCAAACCCACTGGAGGGTCAGCTGTGATTAGTTCCTACTCCGCAGTACACAGCAACAACATCAATGAATAGGAGCTGTTTTCATCCTCGTTCTCAAGTGAGCAAGCCTTAGTTTAAGTGATGATGGCCGGTTACACGGGCCTGGGCCCTGGCTAGCACCCAGGTGGTTCCACTCTGCGGCTTGGTATCCTCAAGCTGGATCCTGTCTCCCACTGACCAGCTTAACCCTCTCTCTCCCTGGAAGCTGCCAGGAGGAGTTCCTGCCTGCTAGGGTTGAGTGGTTGGTAAGTGCAAAGGACAGAGCAAAGGGCAGATGTCACCAAGCATTCACAGTGAGCAGTCACTGAGAAAACTAAGGTCCTGTTTCCCAGGCTGCGTAATCCAAGATGTCTGTGTCAGACTTCAGAGTTCAGCTCACAGAGGTGCTGCACCAAGCCCTGAGGGGCGCAGAGGAAGCTGGGAGCCAGCCTGGGTGGTCCAGGTGAGAATCCGAGCAGGTGAAGCCAGGTAGGGATGGAAGGCCTGCACACCTTTTCATTATGCTGTTAGCTGGTTGGATAGGGTTATTTTACAGGAAACAGCTGCTTTTCTGAGAATTCGGGGTCTTGTGTTGGAAGAAAACACTCTAGCACTGGCTCTCTCTTTTGTATTCTGTAGACCACTATCCCCAGGACACAGAAAGTGAAATGTAATATAGGACTGTTGGATGTGCAGACTGTATGTAAATCCAGTCACATGAGCAAAGTGAGATGACCGTGTAGATTTCAAAGTAATCTTATCACATTGGCATTACTTTTATCAGGATTCATTTAAGTGACTATTTCTTTAGGAAATAAAGGCACTCAAAAGGAAGTTGTTGTGTACTCTTCAGGTCATAGCTGACCCGCCAGCTGATTTTAAGAGGCAGCAAATTGCACAGATTGAGCAGCTTTCTTCCGCAGAGCAGCTGGTGGACCATGTACCTTTGAATTGGCAGCACATTTCTGTACCGTGAAGCCAGACTTTAGACATAAACCGTCATTTCAATGTTTACAGGATTCCCTTCCTAATTCCCGTTTGCAGTGATGCCATTTCATTTCAGCTGTTCCCACTCACACCTATTGGCATTATTGCAGAAGAGAACAATAATTTAGCAAGTAAAAGAGAGAACAGATCTTTCCTCTCCACATAAATGGAAATTATTTACTCACATAAAATATGTTCATGCACTTCTGAATTTATTAATGTACAATGTCTTTGGCTTTCTCCTCTTACTGCTATGTTGTTAACAAGACTGAATATAAATTAGTACAATGGAAAGAGTGTAGTGTTTCCTTTGCGTCATAGAAAAAACAGGTTTTTTAATGTTAAAATATTTTAACATATATAATTTGATTAATCATTTAAAAATAATTTATTCTATACATTTTGCTTTTAAAAATATTTTCACGTCCCTTAACAATTGAAGCAGCTCATCTGTAAGAAAGCCACAATAACCTAGTTAAGTAGAATAAAATTTGAAAGGGGAAAACCTAGCATTTTGAAAGTGAACTTTATTATCCAAATACTAATGAATGGATTAAATGAGATGGAGAGAAATCCAAAACAGTGAATTTAAGTCTGCAGAAGCTTTTTGCCAGCAGCAGAAGGGGGCATTCTTGGCACAAACTTTGGTTGTCATGTGTCTTGTACTTTGTATGTTAAGAGTCCTGCACATGTTAGTTTGTGTTTGTTTCCCCGCTCCCCTTTAGTTCCACGCCTCTTAGTTTGAATGTATTGTCCTCAACTCTTGCAAATGTGCGTGGACTTTGAAGGTGAACGAGTGGGAGGTGAGGACGCAGTGGGGACCATCGGGGCAGCCTCTGGTGAGGCGGCCTGTACCTCCACCCTGTGCCCTCTTACAGCGTGGCCTCAGAAAAACTCGGTCACTGGGACGCTGGCCAACACAGTAGAAGAAGGAGGTGCTCTTCTCGATTCACACCTGGGCAGGGTCCTTCTGAGACTTGGCAATTCAATCCTTTTATAAAGTCCAGTTAAGTACCTTCTTGGAAGTTGTACCAATTTTTAAAAATCATTAATGACCTTATATATATAGTCAGTATTTGTTTCGGTTGCAAACCTTTAGAGTAAACAAAACATAGAAATAGTAATGGGGAAATAATCTTAAAGCAGACGCAGTTATACTTGGACATGGTCCTTCTGTTGGCCTTCCACAGCACCAAGTGGATTTCCAAGCACTTTACCCTCGGTCGTGAGCGGTGAGCATCATTTCAATCTACAGTAGAACCAGAGGCTGCTCCCCAGTCCACGCAGACGCAGGCCCTCACACATAATCCTTGCGATCATACGATGGATCGCTGTCCGGCTGCCCAGGCGCCTGGACCCAGGCCTGTGGCTTCATGCGCAAGCAGGACGCGCAGAACAGCAGCCCCGAGACCAGCAGCAGTGCAGCCCCCACGAAGCCCACATAGAGTGCACCCCCGGGCTCCTGCTTGCTGCCCTCGGGCACCATGGGGTCCAGGAAATCGGCTATGATCTCCTGGGTGTACCACACTGTGGGGATGAGGCCTGAGAGCCCCGCGGACAGAAGGCAGAGCCCGCCGGCAAAGGCAGCGTGGCTTTTGGTTTTGGGGTCCCCTCCCAGGCGCGTGCAGCTCATCCCCACGGTGGATGTGCAGATCCCGAGTGCGGACAGGAGGCAGGCCAGCACCATGGCGGCCCGGGCGGCCTGCACATGGGCGGGCAGGGCCAGGATGGAGAACTTGAGGGCACAGCTGAACATGCCAGTGCTGTACCACGTGCAGTCCATCCACAGCCCCTGCATCTGCACCAGGGCTGTGATGATGCCCGAGCCCCCGTCCACGTGCACCTTCCAGTTGGGCAGAAGCGTGGCCGCGAGCACCCCAGAGCCGCCGGATAAGGCCAGGCCGAAAGCAAAGAGCTGGATCCTTGCCCAGGCCATGGCGTGGCGTCGGTAAGGCTGGTGCTGGCTTAGGATGGTGCGCTGCCCGGATGGAGTGGAGCGCTGAGCACTGGAGGCTGGGGAGAGAGAGTGATATGCAGTGAGCAGAGCAGAGAATGAGCAGGGGCTGAGGCCTGGCATGGGAGGTGCCACCCCTGTCTCCTGGCACAGAGAAGGAGCTGGGTCTTCCTACAACAAATGTGGCCAAGTGCCCCAGAAGCCACCAGGTCCCCTACTGGTCAGGAGAGAGACAACTGTTGGATTCCAGCTGTAGGATTTGACTAAGAATCCACACATTGACTGTTTTTCATTAAAATGCTTGGTGGTAGGGAGCTCTCATGGCCTAGTGGCAAGAAGCTGCACTGCAATCCCAGAGATTGCGGTTCGAATCCACCAGATGCTCTGCTGGAGAAGGAGGGGTAATCTCCTCCTGTACCAGTCAGATCTGATATGATGGTCCACACACACAAAAATAATAAAATATTATTATTCCATGGTTGATTAGGGTGCTCTGATGGCACAGTGCTAGCGAGTTCTGCTGTTAACTTAAAGGCCTGGCTTCTCTGGAGGTCCGACTCCATTAGCGGCCAGTTGGGAGAAAGGCTCCTTCCATTAGGGTTTACAGTGGGTCTCTGCAAATCAGAAAGAACAGATGACAGTGGGTTCGAGTCACAAGAGTTTCGTTCCACATTCACCAAATGGTTTCAGCAAGTCACTTATTGATTGAGCACTTGCCACAGGCACAGGACCCAGTCAAATCATGGCAGGAGAAGTGGGAGGCCATGGGGTGAGCACCATTTACGACCCTTACCCTGCAGAGACCGGGTTTCCCGTCAGGTCCGAGACCACAGCCGCCGGCCACTGGCTTTGCCTTATCAGATCGTAAGCTCATTTCCATTTGGAACCAGAGTCGTTTCCTGACCCAGACGGGGCCATCCGCTGTAGAAGTGATGCCTCTGAAAGCTCTGTCATTGAACCCTGAAAATACATACCAAGGATAGCCAGAGATCACTAGCAATCACTTGCTGCTTTTTCGTTTTGTAAGAGGCGGAAAGATGGCACTGGCCGTGGTCTGGCTGTGTCTTCAGCTGCAGCCTCAGTTGCCCCGTCTCCCAGTACCTACCTGAGAGGAATCCAGTGGCTTCTGGAATCCTCCCACAGTGGCCTCTGTGGTTCCGAATGACGTGTCAGCTGCTCCAGCGGAGGGGCTCTGTCACCATTGATGGATGTCCCCCGGGAAGCCGACGGGCTCTGAGTCCCGACCCGGGGTCAGCTCTGCACGTCACCAAAGCTCACTGGCCACAGCTCTCCCTTCTGAAGAGGAGAAGCCACTAGTGTGTGTCACAGGATTATGTAAGATATGTCACTTACTGTACAGAGGTAACGCGTGGTTGCTGTGAAGCCAAACACTGTGACACTGATGAGTCAAATGCAAGAATGGTTACCCATGGTGGACAGTGTTTGGTGGAGCTCCCCGGTTAAAACAAGCTTGGAAGCAGGAGTGGCATCCACTTCCACGATAGCTTGCCTTGGGAAATCCTATGAACCTGGAGAAAGGACAAAACTTATACAGGAGGTATTCAGGACTTTTGTTCATAGGGTCGCTATGAGTCACCTGCAACTGGACAGCACTTAACAACAACAACAACATGTCAACCCGGGCCTTCTAGGGGCTTCGACCATTATCTCACCCACAGAAACCCCCACAGCTGACTTTAGTATTCAGGTTTTCATTTTTTTATTTCATGGGACAACTGATATTTAATGGTATTTGGACTCTTTAGTTGATGTCCATGGAAACCTCTGCTGTCATCCTGCCCATGAGGACTTTGTGGGCAAGGTCCGCAGACAGCAAGTCCCCAGTGTCCACTGTGTCCTCAGCAGCACTGGATAGTGTACAGAGCTTCCGTCTCTCCCTGTCTCACTCTCTCCTGTCCTCTGACCTCATGAATTGGGCAAAACCCTGGTTTTGCAAAACCCTTGTGCTCTTGTGTGCTTCCCAGGCAAGCATCACACAGAGCAAGGGAGCCCCCGTACCTGGAGGGAAATGTCACCCACCTTACCACCAGGAAAACAAACAAAAAACAAACCAAAAAAACCCTCAGCTCTATAAAGTATTAACAGGGCAAGTGGTTCACTTCAGATGACCCATCAGAAAGGTAGGTGGCTTTGGTCACATATCCCACGTACTGTCAATTCATGCCTGTATCAAATTGTGTACTCTGGGTAGATAACAGAATTGATTTCCTTACAAGTTCAGCCCTGGACCTCAGACTCTCATTCAGATGTATCCAGAAATAGCACTGTGCTTATAAAATGCCAGCTATTTTATAACTCACTTATTCTCCATTTCCTAAATTTCTTCTCTTAGGCCAAAATATATTTTTTTTATTCATTTTAATGAAAGTTTACAGAGACAGGGTTTACAGTCATTCATTGTTGCACTTTCCTCCCTGTCCACCCCCACTCCTCCTTGAAAAGAAAAATTCTTTCATTGTTATACAGTCACATACAATCACTCCCCCCAAGTCCACTCTACTGTACAGCCTTCATTCTGGACTCCTGACATGACAATAATATCCAATCATATATCCCTTTTAAACAGTTCTCTCCCTCATAGGTTTCAATGCAGTATACATCATTCCTCTCCTCCTTCTCTGTCTTCCCTCAACCCTGATGTCAGTCCTGTTTTACAATAGTATTTTAAGAAAAAAAACTTGAGGCACAATTTGTGGTGTTTTCACAGCTGTTTTTTAGTTTGGGGTTTGAGTGTTTTGGACCCCAGCCCGCTCACTACATCTCAGCCAGACCCCCCATGGTACCCAGTGTAGGCTTCTGCCCAAGCAAGGTGACAAGACAACTCCCTAACAGCACTTTCCCCCGTCTTTCTTTCTTTTTTTTACGTTGAGATGTTGATCAAACTAAGCTCTGCTCCCCAATTAGACACGTCCTTTTTCCATTAGCAAGTGCATTTTCTACATTCCAGTGTAATTCGGACTTTCCGACAGCCTGTTCATCATAATTAACCAGTACTGACAGTGATAAATTATGGACGGCCGAGACCTGGATCAAAGTCTGACATTGCCTTTAGCGCCGACTGTCGAATATTGGGCTTTGCATTCTCTCTACTGCGTAGACAACTTAGAATCTCTTCTGCAAAAGGAAGGTGACTATTCTTGTTCTTTTGTGAAAATATACTGGCATTTTTGTTTTATTGCCAGGAGGTCATTGTTTTCTCTCTCCAGCCACATGCATCATAGTTTTATGGCCTTTTCTTGCTAGGTTCCATCTCGGAGGGAATAAAGCCTTACTTTGTTTTACTCGTAGTGTTTGCAGCAGAGAAACATTGAGAGACAGCAAGTGCAAAATGTAGCTCCAAGTAGAGAACCCCTCAGAGCTCCCCAGGGCACACAAAACAGAACTGGGGGTATTAAACTCATAGCTTATTTGC
This sequence comes from Elephantulus edwardii, assembly GCF_000299155.1. Taxonomy (NCBI): domain Eukaryota; kingdom Metazoa; phylum Chordata; class Mammalia; order Macroscelidea; family Macroscelididae; genus Elephantulus; species Elephantulus edwardii. Next base: position 7,627,630 of record NW_006399774.1, on the reverse strand, counting down.
CCAACAAAACCCTGTTCTCACTGAGATGCAAAGTCAGGATTTCAGACAAGATTCATTTCTATCAAAACTAGCACTTGAAAGCAGAGTCACAGCTTCTGGTTCAAGCAAAATAATCCTTAAGATATTTCTCTACGTCTTAGAGATAGAAGCTTCTCATTTGCCATACCTTTTGTTGACAATCTTCCGTGTCTTAACGCCTTCTGCCACTTGTCTTCACATGAACCCCAATAAGAGACAGTGAAGAGAAAGCTGATACGGGAGGCTCATCTCAGAGATGCCGATTATTAGTGGTAAAGCGCCAACGAGTTAGCTTGCAAATAAAGAACAACATGGACCTCTGAGAGGTAGAAACTGCTGATGATGCTGGAAGATAAATACCAGGTTCTCCATCTCATTTTTTGAGCTGTGGGAGAATTAAGAAAGGAGAGGCGGGGAAGGGAGGGAGTTGTTGTTAGAACAGGATTTGTTGAAACCTGAAAGCTGAAATGCCTTTGTGTCGCTGTGTACAGAGGAGGGAATGTTTGGGCGCTCACAAAATAGGCTTTCTTTTCTTTAATATCATGTTGCAGGCTTAGAGTTATAATTTCTTTTTGACTTTGTATCTCATATTGGAAAATAGAGTTTATTATTTTATGGTCCTCAATTAAATGAAACAATGCGGTCTGCAATATTTTTAACCAGACTATGCTTTTGTAAATGATAATTGAGACTCTCTTTTTTTGTCTGTGCTGCATGTTAATTTGTCCAAAACTCAGAGGCACAAAATTGGTAACTTCACTCTTTTCACAGTAAGTGCTCAGAGGAGTTTTTTAAAATAATGTTTTAAGTAAATAAAAGAAAGAAAAGCGAGAAACGGCTGTTGACTAGAATCACAGAAAATGTTTTCAGGGATAAAACTTACCAAGTCAGAGCCTTCAGAGAGTGCCATGGACAGAGGACCCAGGGTGGCTGGGCAGAGGAGAGGACACAGAATGGCTGGAGGTGCATCTCAGATGTCACAGATACTGGCAGTCTTAACGTTTCCATTTGTTTGACCTACTCAGAATGAAGCTTTCTCCTTTCACATTTTCGCTACTTGTTCAAGGCACCTTGTGGTCAGAATAAACTAAGTGCGAATGGAATGGGGTTTTCAGTCAGACTTGTGGGTTTTGCTAGGCATTCTTTGAAACATGGTCAAGTCTGCTTGAAATTAAACGTCGAAACTCTGAACCGTGGATACTCGTTCAGACAACGTTCACCTCCAGACCCTGTGGGTCCTCACGCTGTCCCCCTCAGCCAGTTGCCACAAAGTCAGTTCAGTTTTTATTCTACAAGCTGTAAATTCACAGCATGAATCTAAATTGACTTAATGGTAGTTTGGCTTTATAGAAAAACCTGTGATTTGGTGTTTACATTTTTACAGCTGTTCTCACCACATTAGATGTGAATTATGTCTTTCAGAGGGAGCCCTGGTGGTGTAATCCATAGGGAGTCAGGCTTCTCTGGTGGTTCAAATCCCCCAGCAGCTCCAAGAGAGAAGGATGGGCCATCTCCTCTCATGTGATTCACAGCTTCCGAAAACCCACTGGGGCAGATTCCAAATTGACGGCAATGCATTGATTTGGGTTTTAATTTAATTGTAGTGACTAGCAAGGCACATGTTTTAATTACTCGGATTTTTCTTTGTTAACTTGCTTTTATCTCTTATAAATCTAAATAGCTTACCTTTCCTGTATCTACGCTCCTTTGGACGTGAATGTCGATTTGATATATAAATTTCATTTCATAGAAATATAAAAATACGAAGCTCTGTTGGCTTTTAGTGGCAAGAAGCTGCACTGCAGTTCCAAAGGCACATGGTTCGAATCCACCAGATGCTCCTCTGGAGAAAGAGGGACAATCTCCTCCAGTGTTAGTCAGATACGATTCGACGGCGCACAGCAAGGAAAAAGAAATAGAAAAATAATTCTGTGTATAACGCCTAGATGGAATTGTTGTTGTGTGCCTTCAAGTCAGAACCGATCCATAGCTGACCCTCCAGTGCATTTTCACAGGCCGTAAACCACGTGGGAGGAGGCTGCCTTCCTTCTCCTGTGCAGCAGCTCATGGGTGGAAGAGAGATGAGTCGAATCAAGTATCACTGTTAGCGTTGCCATATGGGAAGAAACATCCTTACAGTCTTGGTTTATCTTGCCGACTGATGGGTCCAGTTACCCTACATCATGTTGGCACCTAACAGGACCTCCAAGGATGCCTGTCTTTGAGGTGCATCAGTAAGTGGGTCTGCTTTGAGTCTTCCAAACAGGCACCCCTGGAAGGTGACCTGCTGTCAGGGTCACCAGTGAGGGATTCAGAAACTTCCATTAGAACTAGATTCTCCCCCCAAAACTTAACCCCCTTGTTCTAGACCTACACCCGTTTCTTTTAATTTTTGGGGAGGGGAGGGAAGAGCATAGTTACACACGTGCTTTTATAAAGCCCATATTTCTTTTTCTTTTTTTTTGTTTTGATTTCTTATAGAATTTATTGCATACAAAAGCAGAGCATTCTTAATGTATCAGAATTGTGAGTTTACAGATTTCAATAAAAAGTGTATATATACTATCTATGTCCAATAAACAAGCTAGGAAAAATTTTTTTTTAAAAAAAAACAGCCCATCTGTTTGTTCAAAACATTTCTTTTTTTTATTATTTTTTTAATTATTATTTTTGTGTCTATACCGTCAAATCGGATCTGACTGGTACAGGAGGAGATTGTCCCTCCTTCTCCAGCAGAGCATCTAGTGGATTTGAACCGCTCACCTCTGGGATTGAAAAAATTTCTTTTGTTTACTTTTCAGCCTTAATGAGAAAAACTGTCCTAGAAAGTATTGTCTATTCTAAAAGGTGAAAATTTCTGAAACACTTCAAGTTTTTTCATTGACTATATATTTATCATCAGGAAGACATTCTTGTATTTAAAAAGGAACTGGGAAGTCCTAGGCATATAGAGAGAGAATTTACTGCTATTACCGTCTTCTGAGGTGAGCGTTAAAGAGGGTTACAGTGACGAAGGATGACAGTAGAATTGATGTCCTGGAGTTGTGGTGCTGAAGAAGAGTATTGAACATACTGTGGACCGACAGGAGAACAAATAGGTCTGTCTTGAAAAAGGTTAAACCAAGTTTCTCCTTGGAGGCGAGGATTTTGAAGCTCCATCTCACATACTTTGGGCACGCGGACAGGAAGGGCCAGTAGAAGGGCATCATACTTGGAAGGTGAAGGGACAGCCCAGGCGAGGAAGACCCCGGATGAGATGGATTGACATGATACCTGCGGCAATGGGATTAGGTGTGTTGGAGTCAGTGAGACTGGCTCAGGATAAGTCTGGGTTCAGAGCTGTTATACATCAGGTCACCATGAGTCACAGGCAACTCAATGGCACATAACAGCAAAGACAAGAGGATTTTCTACATGAGGCTGAGAAATTCCTGACCTTGAACTTTCTCTCTTACCTTGAACTCTTGGGTTTTGGATTCAGTTCCCCACTTGCCATCACTGACCACTGTCTTAGCCTTAATGGGTTGCACGGTTCAACTCCTGATCTTCCCGCAAACCTGTTCTACCCACAGTTTCCCCACACGAGTTAATGGAGGAACAGCCCCTCTCTTTGGCAGGCTCAGCATGGTAACAGTTCCCTTTGACTTTTGACATTCTTAGTGACAAGGAGAGGGGAAGGGATATGGCGGAGTCTTTTTTGTTTATTTTGGGGTGTTTTCCCCCCCTTTTATTATTATTATTTTTAATTTCCATGAACATTTACAGAGATTGTGGAATTCCATTCATTCATTGTTGCACTTTTCTCCCCACCACCCCACCCCCATCCCCAGTTCGCTCTACTCTTTAAAAAGCAAAAGATAAACTCCTTCATTGGTATACAGTCCCCCCTGCACCCTCCCAGCCTCATCCCGAGTTATTAATTTTAATGAAAGTTTACAGAGACTTGGGTTTTCCAGTCATTCATTGTTGCACTTTTCTCCACCACCCCCTCCCAATTCACTCTTCTCCTTGAAAAGAAAGAAAAACTTTTTCATTGTTATGCAGTCCCTCCCCCCAAGTCCATTCCACTATGCAGCCTTCACTCTGGACTTCTGTAATGACAAGAATACCCATTCATCTGTCTCTTTTAAACTGTTTTTCCCCTCTTCTGTTTCAATGCAGTATACATCGTTCCTCCCCTCCTTTTCTGTCTTCCCTCAACCCTGATGTCAGTCCTGTTTTATGACAGTGGCCCTATGCAGTATTTGTCCTTTTGTGACTGAGATAGTTCACTCAGCATAATGTCCTCCAGGGTCACCCATTTTGCATAGTATTTCATGAGCTCCTTGTTTTTCAATGCTGCATAGTGGCGAAGCCTTTCATCACGAAGGAAAGCATTTTCCTGGAAATTCCCCAGCAAGTTTTGTTTAATAGGTCACTGGTTCATAAGAGGTTCTCAGGGATGAGAAAGGCTGAGAGGTGATCCGCACCCCAGGAGGGGCAAGGGGTGGCTTTGGGTGGGTGTCACTGGATTCTTCTAATGTTTCGTGAATTACATCAAGCAGGTTTGAATTGGCCATCTGTGCAGTAATGACTCGAGTATAGACGCAGATTCAGTCAGTGAGGGCATTGAGATTATTCTCTGGACCTGGTCTCTGCCCCCTGCCCACCCAAGGATTGTCTTGCTGTAGTAAACATACCGATGCGCTCACCCACCCAGTGACTCTTTTCTTCTGGGCCTGTAATGGGTCCAGCCACTGGCCTTCTTAAAATAGGGCTCCTTTAACTTGAGTGAAAAGTCGGGTCTGGATTAAATGTGTTCATACGTACAATTTTTTTTTTCCTTTGTTGTGCTTTTTATTCTACCTGAAAGATTTCAGAATAAAAATAGTTATCTGTGCAATTCCACAAACTTAGTGATTTAATACACAATAATGTTTCCCTTCTGATCCAATGTTAGTAAATGAGCAGTATCAGCTTTGAGCACAATCAGGTCATTGTTTTCCTCATCTTTATGGTACGCTTCATCTGTGATCTCACCATAGCACGCTCTTTGCACATCGGGACTTTTAAAGCCAGTGTCCTCACTCAGCGGTGGCATGGGGACTGCGTCAGAATGTCCTCTGTGAGCGGGACCTGCTGCCCCCCACTGCCCCCTTGTCTTTGGCTCCTTCCCTGTGATGTTTCTCTCGGGTCCCCGCAGCTCGGTCTTTGTTACTGGAGGGTGGGGAAAGGGGGTTTCCTTCTTGCTTTTGCAAGGGGGATTTTGCCATAGTTGAGAGCTTCCTCTGTTTTAAATTGTTTTTCTTTCTTTCCACTCCTCCGGTGATGTGGAGGGAGGCTTATGCAGCCCCCAGACCCCTTGAGTAAGAGAACAGGTGAAGGATAAGGTCCACTTACTACTGAATTTGGCTTCAGGAGGACAGGCCAGACATCAAGTCAGAAGTGGGCAAAGCAGGCATCATAGTGAAGCAGATGTGTGGCCCCGGAGGGCGACTATGTTGAGGTGTGGTTCTTGGAATGCTGTGCAAACCTGTGACTTTGGAAGTGTGATAGTGAGATAGTGAAATTCTGCCCTTGAGTAGAGTTTGGGACAAAGATTCAGGCAGAATAATTGAATTTTCAAAACTTTGAGCTTCATTCCTTTCTGTACAGAATGCATACTGACTCCATACCTGGTTACTCTATACCTGAATGGCTGGTCCCCTCTCCCATTACCTAGAGGCCAAGAGGAGTGGGGGCTGTGGCATTCCAGCAGGGCCTGTCCACCGGGTACAGGCACCCAGGACCACCAGGCATACTTGGAGGTGGAGGAACATAGCACCACACAGACAGGAAGGTGCCCCACTGGCGTCAAGTCAGATCTGATTCAGTGTCGTGTGGGTTGAGTAGAACCCCAAGGGTTTCCAAGGCTGAAGGTCTCTACACAGCAGACGGCTTCATCTTCCTGCTGAGGGGCTGGTGGGTTCGAACCACTGATCTTTTGGTAGCAGCCCAGTGCTTTAACCCCTGCACCAGGACTGTACCTTTTCTTACTATCTTTCACCCTTTCACCTGATGCTGCACATAACTCTTCCAAGTCTCCCAATCAAAAAAGTGTTCCAATCAAAAAGCACCACAGCCAGCCTTCCCTCCCGCCCCAGAAACCTCCCCCCTTCTTACCTCCCCGCATCCTCAGGCCACGGCTACCCCCGCTCTTCCCACCCTCCCCAGAGACCCCCTTCTCACCTCTGTCTTCAGTCCGTGGCTTACCTTTCGTCTCTTCTTGGAAGAGGTTATTCTGCTGTCATCTCAGGCCATCACTGCTTATCCCTGTGCTCTTTCTCTTCTCTCACCAGCTAGTGTGGCTCTGAGCATCACAGCTAATGAGATCGTGACCTCCTGACCACTAGTCCCCTCTGTTGGTGTCTTCGTCTCTAATCTGCACCTCTGTCCACTGCCCACGGTCATGGTCACGCCATAGCCTGCTTATCTGCTGATAGTCTGGAACCATGGGGGGGGGGGTGTTGACATGGACACTACAGTGAGCGTTGTTTCTGTCCTTTTCCACGTGGATGACACTTCACTGTCCCTCATACTATGAGTCCAGAGTCAGGTTGTACATCCTCAGACCCACAGCTGTCAGGCTGACTGTGACTCACGTGTCCTGTAGGACAGAGGAGAGCTGCCCGGTGTTTTCCATGTACCATGTGGGCCCGAGATTTGAGGTGTAAATCAAAGAGGTTTAAGATTTGAAAGCTGCTCACCCGGGTGGGCTGTGAGTCCAAAGCTGGTCATGACTGGGGCCTGCCTGGCCTGGGAAATCCACATCCGCCCCCAGGGCCTGGTGACCCTGTGACCGCTGAACGTGAACACTGAACATTCTGGTGTATTGACATTAGAGTGGATTTGAGGGCCAGTGGCTGAAATACTAATATCAGTCTTTTCCTTTGAAATGTTGGTAGGTCATCCTGATACAGCAAGTTTAGAAATGGTCTGGCAGCATTAAACCAGAATATTTTAAATGCATTCTACCTTTGTATTGATTTCCTTTCCATAACCAAACCTTTTAATAGACTTGAAACTCACCCAAAAAAAAGTGAAGCAAGAAAAAAAAAAAATAATAGTTGCGATTTTAAGTAAGCATTCACTTATAAGTAGAAAGCATTCTTCCATCAGTTACCATAGTTACAGAGCAGCTTTGCCAGGGTTCTGGGGCAATGGGCTCCATCATTCTGAGCAAGACGACAGAGTGCTCTTGCCGGGAGAGGGAGAGGAGGAGAGTGGGTGGTGGGTCCCCACAGAAGGATGGAGCTTTACTAGAAGGGATTGTTTTATACTCTTTCGTAAGGTTCTTCATGATATCATAGCCACATTTGACTGTGAATGGAAATTTTCCTTCAGGTACGCTGTATTAACCAACTTAAGTCTCAAACTGCATTCACGTTTCAGCTGACTAACCTCTGTGGTTTACATTTGGGCAGGACTTTAAAACTTTAGCATTAAATAAAGCTTACTTGGAACGTTTCTCAAAGGAATATAAAGTCAGGCAAATAAAAATGGGGCCACATTTTGAAACGTATGGAAGTGAGGCAGGCACCTCCTGCGCTGGAGGGGAACAAGCCATCACTGTGACCGAGCTGGGGGCTGAAGTCCCAAATAGTGCGTAGCATGCTAACATCTCGTGGGCTTGTCGTAGATAGGGTTACATTTTACTGCAGATTTTGCCAGAAGGTTTTCTGTGGAGGGGGACAGGCTGTATTGGATTGAACATCCCCCAGTGAAGCGGGAGAATTCCCCGTGCAGTCTGGGAGAAGTGGAAGACGCAGAGACCAGATGAGGCCTCCCACTGGAAGGAGAGAGGTGGAGACGGGGAGGCCAGCAAGTTCAGACATGGAGGGTGGGAGTCCAGAGTGGTGGGCGGGCAGGTGAGGCCGAAAGAGAGGTTGCGACTCACTGGACGGTTGGCCCACATCTTGGGCCAAGTCGAGGGAGAAGAGGTGGAGGGGACCCTAAAGTCTGGGGTGGCTGTGATGTCTGCCCATCCTCCACTCGCACTTTTCCCATCACACGTGCCTTAAGATGGAGCCACCCTTGCTGTCCCCTGGGCTGGCCCTCCAGCCTCACCCCACCTCGAGCTCACTCCCTACTCCCTGCCCCTCCACAGTGCTTCTCTCCCCAGATGATAGTGAGCCTCTGGGACGCCCCTGCCTTGTACTTTGCGAGGGTCTGTGGAAAGCTCTGTTCCTGGCCCAGCACGCTCAGTTACCACAGACAGCGTTCATGACTACACTAGATGAAGCTGAGGGAGCAAACGCGGGACCCAACTTTTTGTTTAATGATTAATAGAAGATTTATTTAAGCAAGAATACATAGTCATCTCTGTCAGACTTAATATGAGATGTTAAATGGTCATTCCAATTTTCCTTCCTGGATAAGTTTTTTTTTCCTATCTCACTCGGTTTTGAAAACCTAATACCAGAAGAAGACGGGCCCAATGCCAAACACAGCTCGTATGAGGGAGAGCTTGGGAGGGGCCTGACATGGGACAGACATTCGCTGATCTGGCACAGGTCCAATGAGTTAAGGCAGGATCTCGGTTGTGGTTGTTGAGCTGAAGCAGACAGTTCCATTTAAGCCGGGATCTGATGGCCAGCTGCTCGGTTTGAGCCTGCCGGGTCTCCGGAGATATGTTGTATTCAGCTGGGTCAAGGGGAGCAGGTAGGGTGTTCAGGGGTGATGGCTTGTATTTGGGGAATGACATCTTGGCAACCAGTGCAGGACCCAACTTTTATTAAAGCACCTTCAGATTCACCTGGAACACTGAGTACTGTCATTGGAGAGTCATTGTTCCCAAGAACTAATCTTAGAAATGGACATACATCCGTGCTGGCGTGGTAAGAAGCTCCGCTGCAATCCCAAAGGCACACAGTTAGAATCCACCAGGATGGACAGGTTCCTACTGTGGGGTTTACTGCCTCTGACAGCCCTCTGGAGGGTCAGCTATGGTAGGTTCTCACTTGAATGCACAACAACAGTAACAACAGTCCCCACTAAGAGGGTCTGAGGGCTGGAGGGGGGAGGCGGATGCTGTTCTTTGCAGCATGGCCGCTTGGTGGGCAGCTCTCGACTTCCCACACGGAACTCCCTCACCTTCACCGGCCCACACCATCCCCACAGGCTTCTGCGTTTGGTCCAGCAGGCAGGGCCCTGCAGGGTGGGTCAGTGACCAGTCCTAGAAGGGAAGCCCCGAGTGGGCCTGTTTGCCCGCAGGCTGCTCACATACCCTCGGCCCATCTGAGAGACAGGCCTTCTAGGCCCTGCCCACTAAGTCTCCTGTCATATGCAGTTATTTTTAATCTCACCTTAAAAAATAAAGACAAAGAGGATGTGGGGGAAGGGGGATTAATCATGGGGTTGTACAATTTGATGGGTGGGGGAGAGAGGGAAATTGAAATAATTTGTTCTTGAAAACAGTGTATTCAAATTTTGTAAATAGTAGAAAAAGACAAAAGAAGAAAACCACTGCCATGTATTGTTGTCTTTGTGTGTTGTCTAATCAGAACTGACCCATAGCTGACCCTGCAGCGGCTTTTCAGAGGCAGCAAATCACACGGGAGGAGACTGCCCATCTGTTTCCCACAAAGCAGCTGGTGGATTTGAACCATGTACCTTTGGTTTAGCAGCGCAGTTCCTTATACTAGGCCACCAGAGCTCCCTCTAATAGACATGTATCAGAGGCCAACTTTTTGAGGAATTTTCTAGCGAAAGGGATCTTAGAAACAGGGACTGCCAAAACCCACCTCTTAGAAATGTGGAAGGTAGGTTCTTGAGGGAAGGCAGTGCCGGCCCACGCCTTGCGCCTGGGTTCCTTCCTGACATTTGTAGGGTCTGCGTGCTACTGGGGGAACAAGTGCAGCTGTCCCCCCAACATGCCCGTGGCCCCAGTTTTGACTACATTTCCCCATGTCTTCATTTTTAATGTTGTTCTTCTCACACGAATCCTTACAATTCCTTTCTGGAAACAAGACCGAGGAGAAATCTATCAGATCCGCCTGAGAAGTTTCATCTCTTTATAACGACAGACTCCCTGCAGCTGGACAGCACCCGGCAGGAACATTTTGGGTGGCTTCCGTTTGTTCCCTGCCTTCCACCCAGCCTTTCCAGGCCAATTAGAGTTGCTATCGCAGAGCTAGGAGGCCGCTTGTCCAGCTGAGAAATCAGCATCAGTGCTGAACGTGGGGTGTCCTCAGTGAGCCCCTTTCTGGAGCATTTAGCACTGAGCAGTCCCGAGGGTGCCTTCGCCTGCAGTCTGTTGCTCCGGTGGTTGGAGCCCTGCTTTATAGTCAGAACTGCTGCTTCAGCTGATTTTTTTTCCCCCACCGAAAAGCTGAATAAAATACCGTAATGCCGTCTGTTACCTGCCCACTGACTTTAATGAATATTGGTGCATTTTAAAAGGCCATTGTAAAACTGCATCTTAAAGCGAGGTGCCCGTCAGGCCTGGGTCCAGCGGTTCTCCCATCCTTAAGGCGTCTCGCACCCGGCTGCGGGCACCTCACTGCCTGAGAAGGTTCAAGTGCAGTGCCGGGGAAGGGCTGCTTCAGGAAACATGCCCTTGACCACGCTGCCTCCCTGCTGTACAAACATCAGCAGCTTGACCATGTGGTGCCGTGGCCTAGTGGTGAGAAGCTACGCTGCAATCCCAAAGGTGAGCAGTTCGAATCCACCACCTGCTCCACAGGAGGATGGACATTCTACTTCCTTACAACTGACTGCCTCTGAAAACCTGCTGGAGGGTCAGCGAGAGGTGGATTCCACCTTGATGGTGCAAAACAACAAGATGACTGGTGTCTGTTTACCACGCAGGTGGATGTGGGAGTGGTGCACTTCACTCCCTTGATCCGACCCCAGATCGAGCAGCCGTTCAAGCTGGTGGAGAAGGTCGTGCTGAACGCGTTTCAGTTCAGGAGGAAATACTGCTACCGAGGGCTCAGGTAAGGACGCCAGCTGCCTCTCCGGGACGGTCTGTATCATGTCCCAAATCACTTCTAAGGACTCAAAACTTTGAAGGTCGGCTGAGTAGCACATTTGGCTTGCACCCAGCTGGTAACCAGAAGGTTGGTAGTTTGAACCCACCCACCAGCTCTCTGGAATAAACAGGACCTAGCGACCTGCTGAAAACTTAACACTCGGTGGGTCTCCTGAGTCACGAATCGTTAAGAATTTCTGTTGCTTGATTCTTGAAGTTGTCTGTGATCATTACTGCTCGTTCACATCCTGTGATGAACGGAGCTGGGCTACCTCTGAGGAAAGAGCTAAACCCTCCCTTCTCCTCAGATGCCATTTCTAGGTTGGTTTTTATCAGTCACCCTGAGGCTGCAACTGCACAGTGAACAGTGGCAGCCCTGGGGGTCGGATTCCTCACGCACACCCAGCCAGTCTCAGTAGGTGTTTCCAGTGCCTTCTCTGTCTCTGTTCAACTTCTTAATGAAGTTGGAGGAAGCAGATAGTACTTCCGAGCCTCTGCCCTGCTGTCACAGTCCTCATGTGGCCACTTCTGTCTCGTGGAGAGCGCCTGCTTCTGGTCCAAGACCCAGCACATCCAGAGCACCCTCCGGGTGGGGTGCAGGCACCACCAAGCCAACAGACAGAGGTCTGGAGCCGCTGTGCTGTGATGAGCTGAAGCGGCCACTCGGAATTCATGCTCGGTGACAATCTAGAGAACGTTCTGGTGCTGGTGGTCCTGTTGGGTCAGTGCCGTCTTAGAGTGACCCTCTGGATCCTGCAGCGTCCACATGGTCAGTGTTGGGGTTGAGTCCATGGTGGAGTCACTGTGTCAGTCTCTTTCACTGGGGCTCTCTATTTTGTTGACCTTCTTGCCCAAGCATGATGCGTTTCTCCATTGACTTGGCCGCCCACGTCCGGAGTGTGAGAGACAAAGTCTCACCCGCCTCGAGTCTGAGAAACATCTCACTGCACATGGTCCAAGACGGATTTGTTCATTCTTCTAGCAGACCACAACGTATTCCGTATTCTTTGTCAACGTTGTAATTCAGAGTCTTCACTTCTTTGGTCTTCCTTATTCATTATCCAGCTTTCACATGAGATGATTGAAAATGCCATGGCTTAGGTCAACCCTCTTTGCTTTTTAATGCATAAAGAGATATTTTGTAGTATATTTATTTGTTCGGTGTGATGTGGCATTTGATTTCTCAACTGCAGCTCTCAGGAGCCTTAACAATGAATCCAAGTAAAAGTAAATCCTTGACAGCCTCAATCTTTTCTTCTTTGATTTTGATGTTGACTGGTCAGCTTGTGAGGCTTGTTGGTTGGTTATGTTGAGGTGTAATTCATACTAAAGGCTGTACTCTGTCGTCTCGGTGAATGCTTCGAGTTCCCTTCACTTTCAGCAAGTTAGCTTTTGCCATCCACATAGGACAGGTGGGTAAGAGAGTTCCTCCAGTTCTGATGCTGTGTTCTTCTTCATGTAGTCCAGCTTCCAGGTTATTTGCTCAGCACACAGGTTGAATAAGACGAGTGAAAAGAGCTGGACAATAAATAAAAGACCTGACAATGAATAAGGCTGACAGAAGAACAACCAATGCCTCTGAGCTGTGGAGTTGGCGAAGAGTCATGAGCAGACCATGGCCTGCCAGAAGAACAAACATGTGTATCAGAGAAAGTTCTGCCCGGGTGCTCCTTGGAGGCCAGGATGCCGTAGCTTCGTCTTTCATATTTCAGACGTGTACTTAGGTGAGGCGATTCCTTGGAAAGCGACATCATACTTGAAAAGATGGAAGGTCCGTAAAAAAGAGGAAGACCCTCAAAGAGGTGGACTGACACAGTGACTGCAGCAATGGGCACTAGAGATTGTGAGGATAGAACAGAATAGGCGGGGGTTCGGATCTGTTGTTCAAAGAGTCGCTGTGGGTCATACTTGACCCAGTGACACCCAACAATGAAGAGACACAAAGTATGTATAATTTGCCTGATTTTACGATACATAGTATGTCCTTGTTCTGTTTAGAACAGCTACTTATTGGTCTTTGTACAAATGTGTCATGAGCAGTCTGTGTTCTGGAAGTCGCATTCTTTACAGTGTTATCCATAAGTTGTTACGATGCATACCTTTGCATATTTGGTAAAGCACAGGTAAACAGCTCCTAGTGCCCTGCACTTTCAGCCAAGATCCATCTGGCATCAGCAGTGATATCCCTTGTTCCGTGGCCTCTTCAGAATGCAGCTTAAATTTCTGGCAGTTCCCTGGGGATCTACTGTTGTAACCTTTTTTTGTTTTTAAATTATCCTCAGCAACATTTTACTTGTGTGGGATATTAATGATATTGTTAGATCCTTTTCACACTGCACTGGGACCACTGTTCTTTGGAATGGACACAAATACTGATCTCTTCCAACTCGCTGCATCGCTTGTGCAATGTGCCCCGAAGGCCTTGTGGGACCTGAAAGAAGAGAATCAAAGCCCAGAGTGCCTTTGCGACCCTTCAGTCAGTCAGTCTCAGAGACAGTTCAAACTATCTGACTCTCATATCATGTGTAATGCAGACCTTGAATTAATTATTCAAACAAAGGCTTCAAAATAGCTTCAAGAGGGGCCCAGGTTCCTATCTTTATGTCAGCTGCTTTGTAGCGTTGCTTTATAAAGGTCACATTGTTGGGATGACAAGTTCTGAAGACTGCTGATTTCAAATTGGATTCATTATTCCAGTAATACAGTACCAAAACGGTATTAATACCCACAAGAAGTATGTTGTTGTTGTTGATTGCCGTCGAGTCGAGCACGACTCATAGTGACCTTATGAACAAAATGCCTAAAGCCCCTCTACAACTTTTCCGGAGGCATGTTGTTTAAGAAGCAGATGCTGCTCCTGCTTCCAAACAAGAAGTATTACAACTTTAATATCAAAATCGAGGTAAGTCAGCTACATAGTTTAAAAGAATGCAGGTAAGCCGGTGTAGGGAGCTCTGTTGGTAAGAAGCTGTGCTGAAATCCCAAAGGCACAGAGTTTGAATCCACCAGCTGTTCTGTGGGAGAAAGATGGGAAATCTCGTGTGATTGACTGTCTCAGAAAACCCACTGAAGGGTCAGTTATGGGTCGGTTCCGGCTCGCTGGCACACAACAAGCAGCAGATGTTACCCTGAACATACCTTAACAATCAGAGCTATTTTAGCTTTGGGAACTCTATTCGCTCTGTGGACACAGGAGGGCACCTTGCAGGTGGGGCCGGCCCACATGGACTCAGGGTCATCGGTGGTGTCCTGGTGTGGCTGGAGGCTCCAGCACTGCTGCCCAGCGTCGGGAAGTCCTAACTGAGCCTTTGCAGATATGTGCGAGAAGGCAGCTTCATGACTCACAGAATTTCTTCAGATTTCTTTCTTTCCCGCCCCCCTCTCCCCCTCAGAATGTTATTCCCTGAAGCTCAGCGTGTGGAGAGCACTGAAAGACTGCTCCACCTGGCCGACGTGGACCCCACACTCCGGCCCTGCCACCTCTCCATGGCTCACTTTCAGAGACTCTGTGATGTATACCGGGAAATGTGTGAGGAAGACCCTCAACTCTTTGACTACAACTTCCGAGAAGAACTCAAGGGCTGTAGAAGCAAGATGGAGCAGGAGAAAAAGGGGGGTGAGGAGAGTTAGGGACACGTGCTGTTCTGTTAGTCAATAACATGTCACCCTGCTGGCTTGGTGCCTTGTGCACTCATCTTCTACAGAATGACAATAAAAATGCCAATGACCACGGAGGACTTCTTCTCTTTTTACTGTACAGGTTGGTAGAGAAAATAAATAGCATCAATTAAGATACAGTACAAGCCTTCTTTTAATATATATACTGCATAGATATGACACATTTAGTATAAACAGCATCTATTACAGCCTGGCGAAAATGAACTCTCTCCACAGTCTGCTCCTAGATCACATTAAAAATAACTTAAATCTGCTTTAAATAAAGCAAAAACTAACAGCACAAAGGGAATGCCCAGAGATTTGGGGAGGGGGGGGAGACTTAATAAAAAAGCTATTAATTGGAGCTTCTGCACCTCACCTTTCCCACATAACTTAAAATAGAGTGCATTTGGATTGTACGGATTTGAAAGCATTTTGAGGCCTCGTCAAAAGGGCTAGAAACAAAGTCATTTACAAATCCTGACCGCTTGTCATCTAGTTGTCTGATCTACAATAAATTAAAATAACTTAAGTCTTTACAGCTCTCGTGGGACGGTGCGCACTGCACAATCCCACAGAGGATCCCTTGTCCTGAAGGTGCATGTCGCCGGCAGCCCCCGAGGACAGTGGGGCAGTGGGGCAGCGGGGCCGCGTATGCACAGACTGCCACGGATGGACTGTGACAGCTATGACTTCCCGTAGTTGTCTGCTTCATAAAAGCACTCCTCGTTGTCCACCGACGTCAGGCTCTGGACACTGAACTCCCGCTCCAGGACAGAATTTAAATCCGTGTTGTTTGCGCTTTCCAAAGACTGGCTGTCCAGGGACTGGTGATGGACCTGGGATTTCAGCAGGGTGCCCCTGGCCCTCTTGGTACTGTTTGCTTTCCGCTTAATGGGGCAGAAATGGGCACGGACCAGCTTGGGGTGCTCCCCTCCCGGCTGGCCCTCCTGCACCCCCAGGCCAGCGTCGGGCTCCTCGGAGATTTTCAGTCTCTCGAACTGGATCTCGATGTCCTTGGTGGGGCTGCCGCTCTTCAGCACCGGCTGGTAGTCATCGTCTTCGTCACTGAGAATGTCGCTCTCCTTGACGAGACTGTCCGCAAACTCGGGCAGGCCCTTGACCGGCGACTCGCCCTTGGAGTCCTGGCGGCTCTCGGCCGTGTGGCAGCCGCTGCTGCCCAGGCTGCCCTCGTCCGAGTCCAGCGAGGTGCCCTTGCCCGTCTCGCCCGTCCACTCGCTGCTGGACGACTTCTTCAGCATTTTGAGGGATCTGGATGACGCTGTGGTCAGAAAAACATATTTCCCTTAAGATACAGAAACAGCTGTAAAATACAAACCATTGCTGCACATGGATTTCCACCCACGAGTAAATTTAAAAGGTCAAACTGACCAAGAAAAAAAGAGTAAGAAGTTATACATTTTATAAGACTAAAAGTAAGAAGGGAAAAGGATAATTTCAGAGAATCTTGATTAAAAGAGGGGGATGTAGAATTTCAAATTCTCATGCAATCCTGACTTTCCCGAGCTCCTGAAGCTCAATAAAGCCCCCCATCCCCAAAACCTGCCCAGAAGAAATCTCTAACTATTAAAGCAAAACCCTTCCCTGAGTCCATCTTTATGCCAAACAATAGTCTGATGTTATTCGGTCCCATCAAGTTGGGTGCATCACAGCAGCACGTGAACAGACACAGCTCTGCCTCAGCCTGAAGCATCTCACCGCCGGGCTCGATCCTTTAGCCAGTGTTGCATCTACGGTGTTAACCCTTCTTGTTAAGGGTTTAGTGCCTGGCGCACTGTGTGCTCTTGTAGGTAATCGTACTGGCAACAGCAACTCAAACGTTAGGTGAGCAGCTTACTGGGCAGTGGATTTGCTTTAATCTGAGAAAAGATCCCCAGAGACAGACAGCACCCCTGAAACATGGCTGTACTGAACACACAAATGGTTGGGAATCGGTGGGCTGAGTGTTAATGTGTGTAAAAAAGTATATAAATTATTTTTATTTCATCCCCAA